>NW_027397114.1:9636054-9664264 GCF_003265705.2 Callorhinus ursinus
TTGAGACCTTTCTTGTTTCTTGAGAAAGGCTTGTATTGCTATATACTTTCCTCTCAGGACTGCCTTTGCTGTATCCCAAAGATTTTGAACAGTTGTGTTTTCATTTTCATTGGTTTCCATGAATTTTTTTAATTCTTCTTTAATTTCTTGGTTGACCCATTCATTCATTAGTAGCATGTTCTTTAGCCTCCATGTATTTGAGTTCTTTCCGACTTTCCTCTTGTGATTGAGTTCTAGTTTCAAAGCATTGTGGTCTGAAAATATGCAGGGAATGATCCCAATCTTTTGGTACTGGTTGAGACCTGATTTGTGACCTAGAATGTGATCAATTCTGGAGAATGTTCCATGGGCACTAGAGAAGAATGTGTATTCCGTTGCTTTGGGATGGAATGTTCTGAATATATCTGTGAAGTCCATTTGGTCCAGTGTGTCATTTAAAGTCTTTATTTCCTTGTTGATCTTTTGCTTAGATGATCTGTCCATTTCAGTCAGGGGGGTGTTAAAGTCCCCCACTATTATTGTATTGTTGTCAATGTGTTTCTTTGCTTTTGTTATTAATTGCCTTATATAATTGGCTGCTCCCATGTTCGGGGCATAGATATTTACAATTGTTAGATCTTCTTGTTGGATAGACCCTTTAAGTAGGATATAGTGTCCTTCCTCATCTCTTATTACAGTCTTTGTTTTAAAATCTAGTTTGTCTGATATAAGGATTGCCACCCCAGCTTTCTTTTGGTGTCCATTAGCATGGTAAATGGTTTTCCACCCCCTCACTTTCAATCTGGGGGTGTCTTTGGGTCTAAAATGAGTCTCTTGCAGACAGCATATGGATGGGTCTTGTTTTTTAATCCAATCTGATAGCCTGTGTCTTTTGATTGGGTCATTGAGCCCATTTACATTCAGGGTAACTATTGAAAGGTATGAATTTAGTGCCATTGTATTACCTGTAATGTGACTGTTAACTGTCTGTTGTCTGTGTTCGTTTCTGCTCTTTGCTGCTTTTAGGTTCTCTCTTTGCTTAGAGGACCCCTCTCAATATTTCTTGGAGGGCTGGTTTCGTGTTTGCAAATTCCTTTAGTTTTTGTTTGTTCTGGAAGGTTTTTATCTCTCCTTCTATTTTCAATGATTGCCTAGCTGGATATAGTATTCTTGGCTGCATATTTTTCTCGTTTAGTGCTCTGAAGATATCTTGCCAGTCCTTTCTGGCCTGCCAGGTCTCTGTGGATAGGTCTGTTGCCAATCTAATGTTTCTACCATTGTAGGTTACATATCTCTTCTCTCGAGCTGCTTTCAGGATTTTCTCTTTGTCTCTGAGACTCGTAAGTTTTACTATTAGATGTCGGGGTGTTGACCTATTATTATTGATTTTGAGAGGGGTTCTCTGTGCCTCCTGGATTTTGATGCCTGTTTCCTTCCCCACATTAGGGAAGTTCTCTGCTATAATTTGCTCCAATATACCTTCTGCCCCCCTCTCTCTCTCTTCTTCTTCTGGGATCCCAATTTTTCTAATGTTGTTTCGTCTTATCGTATCACTTATCTCTCGAATTCTGCCCTCGTGATCCTGTAGTTGTTTCTCTCTCTTTCTCTCAGCCTCTTTATTTTCCATCATTTGGTCTTCTATATCGCTGATTCTCTCTTCTGCCTCATTTATCCTAGCAGTTAGTGCCCCCATTTTGGATTGCACCTCATCAATAGCCTTTTTGATTTCGATTTGGTTAGATTTTAGTTCTTTTATTTCTCCAGAAAGGGTTTCTCTAGTAACTTCCACGCTTTTTTCAAGCCCAGCTAGTATCTTAAAGTCATGATTCTGAACTCTAGGTCCGACATCGTACTAATGTCCGTATTGAGTAGGTCCCTGGCTGATGGTACTACCTCTTGTTCTTTTTGCTGAGGTGATTTCTTTCGTCTTGTCATTTTGTCCAGAGGAGACTTCCAGTAAGTGGTCGCTTCTCTGTTCAGAGAGTTGTTGCTACTCTCCTGTTCGATCTCCTGTTGAGTTCGCAGGTGTTCAGAATGGTTTGATCCCTATTCAGCTGAATTCCTGAGACCAGACGAAATCTAGGTCTCCTACTCCTCCGCCATCTTGCTCCGCCCCGATAAGTGGACCTCTTAATTGTTTCTCATTTCCCACATTCATATTAGGTAACATACCTTCTGGGTTTCTATTTCTGCCATACCCTTTGTGTCTTCTTTATTCCATGGCTATCATCTTAGGTCAGTTCTTATTGTGTATCACTTGGATGAGTACAATGGCCTTTTGATTTGTTTCTGTGTAGCCATTTTATGTCTAGCCTTTGGCCTTCTTTTTTGATAAGCAGCTACCATAAGAATCATCCTGATGCCCAATGCCTGTCCTCTATTCACTTGCCCCAAGGCTTTCAACAGCTCCTTAATATTTATTGCATTAAGGGCATACTCCTTTGGTTAGTATTCAAAGCACACACATTTTTCAAATTTATCTTCCATTATTATTCTACATATGTCCAGTGTTCCCAGCCAAACTATCCTCTGAACAATCCCTCTCTCTATACCTTTGTGCATACTATTACCAGTGTTGAGAATGCCATCTTCCCTTAGATCTGCATGCCGAAATCTTAACCCATTTAAAATGCTAGCTCCCTTTTCAGTCTTCCTCCCCGATCAATAGTGATTTCTCTGTTGACACCAAAATGTGTTGTACTTTTTTTCATTTCCCAATTTTTAGTTGTGTTATGACTTTCATTTATCTCCCTAGAAGTTTCTTAAAGAGGGGAACATTTTTAACTCAATTTTAATTTCTCTTGTATACCATCTAGCCTGTGATTTGCAGATGGTAGGCAATCAATACATTTTGTTTTATTTAAATTTAATGGAAAAAATTAGAATAAGTAAAACCAAATGTGTATTTGCTAGGCCAAAGAAGAGAAGTTTATTAGAAAACAAGCATGCCACAAGACCTAAGATCTACAGTGGGAAGAAGGGAGTTGATACTATTACAAAGACTTGAGAACAGCCCAAGTCTTAATAGATGAGCCTGGATTTCCATTCATCCTCTGGTTGACTTGGGTCTTGATGGTTCAGGGCAGGAGGTTTGTTAGGTAGAGATGGGAGTTTGACTTTTTCAGAACGTTGATTGCTTGTTCTAGATAGTCGGTGTACTTCTCAGCAGCAGGGGGAGGTCCTGCAGGTGGTGCGGCAGGGGGCAGGCTGGCAGCAGGGGGGGCGGCAGCAGGGCGCCTGCACAGAGATGGGCTGGCAGCAGGTGGAGGCCCAGCAGCAGGGGCGGCAGACCACGGCCGTGCAGGACGTGGGGCAGCAGCTGATGGGGCGGCAGCAGCCCTCCTGCAGGCAGCAGGGGTCACAGCAGACAGGGCGGCGGCAGGGCTCACAGATGGGGCGCGTGCAGCGGCAGGTGCAGGTCACGGGGCGGCACACCGTGGTCTGGCAGGACACGGGGCGGCAGCAGCAGGGGTCACGGCAGCAGCAGGGCTGGCAGCAGCCTCCCCCACAGCCCGGGGAGGAGCAGGTGGAGCCGCAGCAGGAGCCGGTCATGGTGATGTCTGGGGTTGGTTTGGGTTGGACTGGTGAGAGGATTTGGGTGTTGTCAGGTGTGAATGTCTTTGTTGGGCTCTGGGGCCTTTATATACCCTGGCCAGCTGCTGCTGACCGCCCCCCCCAACCATTTATCTTTTGGCCAATTAAGTAGAATTTTGTTTTGACTAATGATTGCATTGCTTGTGATATACTCATGATCTCATTAAAGAACTCTTGTTGCATTCCTAAATATGGATATATTCATGCTGTTCATCATCAAAATCTAAGCACTCACAGTCATTTGAGATGATAGCAGCTCTTGATGTTTATTTTGGGTAGATAGCACCTGATGAATCTTGGGGAAAATGGTCCTAAAGGAACTGCAAATTTTAAAAGAAATTAAACATATAGGGGTTCCTAGATCAGTGACTGGATCCTGTACTTGACCCCCAGGACATGCCCTGGGAAACCTGCATGTGAATCAAACAGGTATTAGACATATCCTTGGGTGTGGACTCCTTGGAACTTTATTGACATATCACTTGATACAGTGGAATGCATGTACCTTGAATAAGACTGCAGCTCAGATAACTTGTATGGGAAAGCTAAAAGGTTATTTTTGTAAACCAGGTAAGTATTGGGATAAAATATCCACAGCTGTGTTTCATTTTTTCCCCTTTCTTTTCTCTAGCTCAAGTTTGAGCAACTATGGTCCTTCTGACCACAGAATGTTGATATTTAGCTCTGAGACATGACATTTTTTATATTTGCCTTTCTTGTGTGTGTGATAAAGAATTGTGTAACGGGAAATTTTTTTCTTAATATACTTGACGTGGGCACTATGACTAGGTGACAAGATGGGGGTTTTTCAACCAGCACTGCAGACATAGACAATACATTGATCAGAGGAGGTATGTAGGAGGCTGCACAGCCATTCTGTGATGACACTGCTTCTTAGGGAAGGGTTGTCAGAGGCTCTTGGAGATTTGCATGGGGGAAGAAATCTCATTACTTTTCAACTTTTCCCTTCTTATTATTTACCAGATAGGATTTGGGGGGGGTCACTTTAGGATCATTCCCATCCTTCAAAAGAATGTGCCTCAAGCCCCAGGAGTTAAAGCTCCCCAAATCCCCATGGAATTTTAAACATAATTTCAAAACTTAAAAGGAATGTAAACTGACTGAACATATAGTCATAATTGGGGAAACAGAAGAGGGAGGAATGAAGCATGGTCTCATCAGTGAAGACCTTTGACTCTCTCACATTTCATGTTCTTTCTCTTGTCCATGGACACACATGATTTTTTTCAAAGCAGTAACCAGAGCCGAGATTAAAAACTTGTGTATTCTGCTCTTTTTTGTTTTTTCTTTTTCCCAGCTTTATTGAGAAAAAAGTGATATATAAAATTGTGTAAGCTTAAAGTGTACATTGTGATGATTTGATGCATGTGGATATTGCAAAATGCTTACCATTATAAAGTTAGTCAACACATCCTTCACCCTACCCTACATAATTATCATTTTGTTGTTATTGTTTTTATGGTGAGGAGATTAAAGCTCTACTCTCATAACAACTTTCAAATGTACAATATGGTATTGTTAACTGTGGTCACCATGCTGTACATTAGATCCATGGTATTCATCTTATAACTGAAAGTTTGTATCATTTGACCAAAATCTCCCCATTTCTCCTACCCTCACCCCCTGACAACCACCTTTCCGCTCTCTGTTTCTATGAATTCTCTGACTTACTGCACTTAGCATAATGTCCTCAAGGTCCATCCATGTTGTTACAAGTGGTGAGGTTTCATTCTTTTTTATGGCTCAGTAATACTTCATTATGTATTTATAAAACACAGTTATTCCAAGACTTCTCTTGGAATATACACACACGTCATATATATATTACTCATATATATATATATGCCATGTGTGTGTGTATTCATATATGTCATTTTCTTTATGCATTCATCTATCATAGTTTAGATTGCTTCAGTGCCTTGGCTCTTGCGAATAATGCTGTAATGAACGTGGGAGTACAGATACCTCTTTGAGATTGTAACTGTCTCCTTCAGATATATACCCAGAAGTGGGATTGCCTGGGTCATATGGTAGTTCTAGTTTTAATTTTTTGACGAGTCTCCATACCATTTTCCACAGTAGTTGTACCAGCCTATATTCTCACCAACAGTGCACCAAGGAAGGTTCCTTTTTCTCCACATCCTCACTAGCATTTATTATATCTTATCTTGTTATACTAGTCATTCTAACAGGTGTGAGGTGATATCTCATTGTGGTTTTGATTTGCATTTCCTGATAATTACTGATATTGGACACCTTGTTCCAAGAAGTGCCTGCCACTTCCCCTGCTTGTGCTCTCTCTCTCTCTGACAAATAAATAAATTAAAAACAAAACAAAACAAAAACTTCATCTCTAGGCAGAGAAAATATGGGTCATACTTCAGTAATTTATGCCACAGAACTCTGTGATTTGACATTGGTGGCAAGCCACATGGCATTTTTTAATGCCACTTATCCTAAAACTAGATAACCTTCACTGAAAACTTGGCCACTTACTGGCTGTGTGTGCTTGGGCCATGAGGGCTAATGATAGGACACACCCAGGTTGTTGTGACATTAAATAAGCTATTGTTTGTCAAGCACTAAGAACAGTGCCTGGCACTTAGCAACTGTTTTGTGTTTATTAAATAAATAAATATATATGTGTATATATATTTTTTATGTGGCATTTCATCTTTTGTCAGCTTTATTGAGGCATAATTGACAAGATAAATATATTTTTAAAAAGTCATTTTCTGTGGGTGCCTTATAAACTCTAAATTTTGAATTTAGAATAAAGATGAACATATTTGATATGACAAATGGCCAGCTTTTTAATAAGTTACCACAGAATATATAGTAAATAAGATTATCCATTGAAGAGTTTCATTAATAGCATGAAATAAAATAAAAATGCCTGGAAGGAAGATATAGAGCCCCATTTTTTTAACACCAATTTTTGGAAAGGGGAGTTAGGTTATTGTTGTAGAACCTACAAGAAGAATATGTGTCAGAATTGTGATTAGTGACCTGAACCGTACTGAGAACTCCACAGTCCATGCAACACAGAGTGAGGTCTTAGAAAAAGTCTGTTAAAAAGAGCCTTAAAACTAATTTAGACAGATTCCTGGTGGTGATGGGCAGCATATTTTGTATTACTAATGCTAGGTCTTTATTTAATGCTAACATTCAACAATGACATCATGAACAAATTTTAACATGGAAAATATTGTCTTGTGTTCTTAATTCTCAATTGTCTATTCAAATGGACAAAAATAATTATACCTGTTATTTGAAACTGCCAACAATTTTTAAAAAAATTCTTATTTGGGACATATCAAATTGCCACCTTATTTTATGCAATTGAGATGATCCCTGAAGAGTTAAAATACAAATCAGTGTTTAATAATTTAATCAGAGTTTAAAGCTATCAGAAAGTCCACCATATATAGCATAGTGGTATTCTCCTCTCTATATAATAAATAACTTCTTATGAGTACAAAGAGCTGCTAATTATCTGCTTTAAATCCATTTAGACTCTGATAGGTTTTTAAGAGCAGAGCATAATTATGAGAAAGGTTTAAATATTTTTCCCAAAATAGATACAGGTTTTAGACAGTACATTCCATTAAAGAGAAAATATATGTTCATTTTAAAATAATGTAATTAAGAAAAATATAAAGAAGAAACTGAATATTATCCCCAATCACTCTTAGATTTTGTTGCATAATGTTTTAGATAATTTTTAGGCATAAACATGCAGAATACATTTTACCTCACAAAATAGTTGAATATTTTACAGCTTATTTATTTGTAACTTAAATATATGACAAGACAATTGCATCATGTTTCCTAGTAGGTTTATAATCTTCAACTATTTTTAACTACTTATGGCATTTCTTTTATATTTATATTGCTTACATTATGTACTATTTGACTTTTTTTTCTTATTTATACCTCATCACCCTAAATACATTATAACCTCTTTGAAGCAAGAGCCCTCTTTTTTTTTTCTTTAAATTTTTTTTATTGTTAATCACCATACATTACATCATTAGTTTTTGATGTAGTGTTCCATGATTCATTGTTTGTACATAACACCCAGTGCTCCATGCAGAACATGCCCTCTTTAATACCCATCACCAGGCTAACCCATCCCCCACCCCCCTCCCCTCTAGAACCCTAGGTTTGTTTTTCAGAGTCCATCATCTCTCATGGTTCATCTCCCCCTCCGATTTCCCCCCATCATTCTTCCCCTCCTGCTATCTTCTTCTTTTTTTTTTTCTTAACATATATTGCATTATTTGTTTCAGAGGTACAGATCTGTGATTCAACAGTCTTGCACAATTCACAGTGCTCACCATAGCACATACCCTCCCCAGTGTCTATCACCCAGCCACCCATTCCTCCCACCTCACCCCTACTCCAGCAACCCTCAGTTTGTTTCCTGAGATTAAGAATTCCTCATATCAGTGAGGTCATATGATACATGTCTTTCTCTGATTGACTTATTTCACTCAGCATAACACCCTCCAGTTCCATCCACGTCGTTGCAAATGGCAAGACTCATTCCTTTTTCGTTGCAAATGGCAAGACTCATTCCTTTTGATGGCTGCATAATATTCTATTGTGTATATATACCACTTCTTCTTTATCCATTCATCTCTCGATGGACATCTTGGCTCTTTCCACAGTTTGACTATTATGGATATTGCTGCTATAAACATCGGGGTGCACATACCCCTTTGGATTCCTACATTTGTATCTTTGGGGTAAATGCTCAGTAGTGCAATTGCTGGGTCATATGGTAGCTCTATTTTCAACTTTTTGAGGAACCTCCATACTGTTTTCCAGAGTGGCTGCACCAGCTTGCATTCCCACCAACAGAGTAGGAGGGTTCCCCTTTCTCCGCATCCCCGCCAACATCTGTCATTTCCTGACTTGTTAATTTTAGCCATTCTGACTGGTGTGAGGTGGTATCTCATTGAGGTTTTGATTTGGATTTCCCTGATGCCGAGTGATGTTGAGCACTTTTTCATGTGTCTGTTGGCCATTTGGATGTCTTCTTTGGAAAAATGTCTGTTCACGTCTTCTGCCCATTTCTTGATTGGATCATTTGTTCTCTGGGTGTTGAGTTTGACAAGTTCTTTATAGATTTTGGATACTAGCCCTTTATCTGTTATGTCATTTGCAAATATCTTCTCCCATTCTGTCGGTTGTCTTTTGGTTTTGTGGACTGTTTCTTTTGCTGTGCAAAAGCTTTTTATCTTGATGAAGTCCCAAGAGTTCATTTTTCCTTTGCTTCCCTTGCCTTTGGCGATGTTTCTAGGAAGAAGTTGCTGCAGCTGAGGTCGAAGAGGTTGCTGCCTGTGTTCTCCTTTAGGATTTTGATGGACTCCTGTCTCACGTTTAGGTCTTTCAACCATTTGGAGTCTACTTTTGTGTGTGGTGCAAGGAAATGGTCCAGTTTCATTCTTCTGCATGTGCCTGTCCAATTTTCCCAACACCATTTGTTGAAGAGACTGTCTTTGCCAATGGACATTCTTTCCTGCTTTGTCAAAGATTAGTTGACCATAGAGTTGAGGGTCCATTTCTGGGCTCTCTACTCTGTTCCATTGATCTATGTGTCTGTTTTTGTGCCAGTACCATCCTGTCTTGATGATGACAGCTTTGTAATAGAGCTGGAAGTCTGGAATGGTGATGCCGCCAGCTTTGCTTTTCTTTTCAACATTCCTCTTGCTATTCGGGGTCTCTTCTGCTTCCATACAAATTTTAGGATTATTTGTTCCATTTCTTTGAAAAAAGTGGATGGTATTTTGATGGGGATGGCATTGAATGTGTAGATTGCTCTAGGTAGCATTGACATCTTCACAATATTTGTTCTTCCAATCCATGAGCGTGGAACGTTTTTCCATTTCTTTGTGTCTTCTTCAATTTCTTTCATGAGTATTTTATAGTTTTCCTAGTACAGATCCTTTGCCTCTTTGGTTAGATTTATTCCTAGATATCTTATGGTTTTGGGTGCAGTTGTAAATGGGATCGAGTCCTTAGGTTCTCTCTCTTCTGTCTTGATGTTGGTGTATAGGAATGCCACTGATTTCTGTGCATTGATTTTATATCCTGCCACTTTAATGAATTCCTGTATGAGTTCTAGCAGTTTTGGGGTGGAGTCTTTTGGGTTTTCCACATAAAGTATCATATCATCTGCAAAGAGTGAGAGTTTGACTTCTCTTTGCCGATTTGGATGCCTTTGATTTCTTTTTGTTGTCTGATTCCTGTGGCTAGGACTTCTAATAGTATGTTGAATAGCAGTGGTGATAGTGGACATCCCTGCCGCGTTCCTGACCTCAGGGGAAAGCTCTCAGTTTTTCCCCATTGAGAATGATATTTGCTGTAGGTTTTTTCATAGATGGCTTTTATGATATTGAGGTATGTACCCTCTATCCCTCTACTCTGAAGAGTTTTGATCAAGAAAGAATGCTGTACTTTGTCAAATGCTTTTTCTGCCTCTATTGAGAGGATCATATGAATCTTGTTCTTTCTTTTGTTAATGTATTGTATCACAAGAGCCCTCTTATTTGTTCATATTTCCTCAGGGTGGTCAACTCCGTGTCTTACTCATATAAATAGTAGATGTTCAACAAACAATGTGTAGACTGACAGTGAGTAATTTGCTTAGAAAATGCCATTATTGCCCAATTCCTGAGCACAAGGATTGACAGCCCTTGAGAACCAGTGTCAATTCAGTACCCACAAGAGTTGACACTGTGAATAACATTCAAAATTACTACCAGATCTATAACACATAGAAAGGAATTAGCCAAAGCCACAGTTATTCTTGGCCACTAAAGACCAAAGAGTTCCTCTGGGCAGAAGAACATGTCTCCTACCATACTGAGAGGAAGTGTTTGACTTAAGGGCTTAATGTCAGGGGCCTTACGGTCTCCTGGGTCTTTTCTGAACATCAGTGATTATAATTATATTAGTAAGAAACTTATTTAATCTTTCATTACTCATTGCTCTTCAGCTTCACAAACGTGTTTGGCCAGATGTTGCCTAAGGTTCTTTCCACCTCTAACATACGGGATTTTCTAAGCTATGCTAACAGGTGTCAGGTCAGTGAATGAACCCTCATCCCAGGGATGTAAGTATCAGCCTAGATGCAGCCTCCTTACCGGCTGTTGTTAAAGGACATTTCTCAGATGTTTGAGATGTCTGGATTGTTAGCACATCTGACTCTGTATGTGTGATGAAGATTTAGCCGTGCCCACCTTTCTCACTTGGTTACTGTGCCTTATAAATTCCCCTTACAAGAATAATAAGGAAACTACCCAGACTTAGGGTATTTTAGAGAACAGTTGGAGAGGATTATTCTGCATCTTGCTTTGAATGTCTCCCGACAAAACAGACAGAACCTGCTGAAAGAAAGTATCACAAAGACCATGATTTCTATGTTGGAAATACTAAGTTTATTAGAAGACAGAAGACATGATTGAGGAGTTAGACAGGGGTTATGAGAGGACAGGGTACTCTTCATCAGTAGTCAGTCTGAAAAGGGGGCTCCAGTGCCTATTCTGAGCTAAACTGAAGAGATGTGAAACGGGCTTCTCAGAAAAGGCATGCTGTTCTGTCATGAAGAGCAGGCTGGATGGACGCCACCATTTACTGGGGACCATCAGTGATAATGTACTTCTCAGCAGCAGGGGGAGGTCCTGCAGGTGGTGCGGCAGGGGGCAGGCTGGCAGCAGGGGGGACGGCAGCAGGGCGCCTGCACAGAGATGGGCTGGCAGCAGGTGGAGGCCCAGCAGCAGGGGCGGCAGACCACGGCCGTGCAGGACGTGGGGCAGCAGCTGATGGGGCGGCAGCAGCCCTCCTGCAGGCAGCAGGGGTCACAGCAGACAGGGCGGCGGCAGGGCTCACAGATGGGGCGCGTGCAGCGGCAGGTGCAGGTCACGGGGCGGCACACCGTGGTCTGGCAGGACACGGGGCGGCAGCAGCAGGGGTCACGGCAGCAGCAGGGCTGGCAGCAGCCTCCCCCACAGCCTGGGGAGGAGCAGGTGGAGCCGCAGCAGGAGCCGGTCATGGTGATGTCTGGGGTTGGTTTGGGTTGGACTGGTGAGAGGATTTGGGTGTTGTCAGGTGTGAATGTCTTTGTCGGGCTCTGGGGCCTTTATATACCCTGGCCAGCTGCTGATGACCCCCAGGACACAAGTCATTTCCTTGTTTGTGTTTATTCTTTCTGAAATGGCACTGATACGTTAGCAAGTTCCCTAGACTTCTTTTTTTTTTTTAGATGCTCAGGTACTCATGAAAGACCATTTGCTTTCCTTATTTAATGAAGACCCATTATATTTTGCTATTTATGGTTCAAATATGAACTTAATGACCTTAACTTCAAAGTTTCCAATTATCTTTATAATTCAGTGATGTTTTTGCCAGTTGATGTTTTGATAGCACAGTGTAGCTGTCATGCTTCCTGGACAAAACAAGTTCAGGAAAATAGTAAGGGACTATTTTAAAAGTCATGGTCTGTCAGTAAAAGAAGTTTTATTGTGTACTTTTTGGAGCTACAGGAATGCATCTTATCATTTTATTATCAGTGGGGTTTTTTTCCCCCAATTTTTTTATTTTGGTAAACTATCTTAACCATTTTTAAGTGTACAATTTAGTGGTATGATGTACATTCATATTGTTGTGAACCATCAGCATCATCCATCTCTAGAACTCTTTTTTAAAAAAAATATTTAGAGAGAGGGTGTGGGTGGGCGGGCAGAGGGAAAGAGAGAATCCCAAGCCAACTTCGTGCTGAATGCAGAGCCTGATGTGGGGCTTGATCTCCTGACCCTGAGATCGTGACTGAGCTGAAATCAAGATGCTCAACTGACTGAGACACACAGGTGCCCATAGAACTCTTTTCATCTTGCAAAACTGAAATTCTATACCCATTAAACACTAACTCCACATTGAACCCCTCTCCCCAGCCCCTGGCAACCACTACTGCACCTTTTTTTTTTCTTAATTATCTCCTCCCCTCGCCCCCCCATCCCACAAGTATTGGCTCCAACACTTGGGTGTCATGGGTGTATGACTTCAGGCAAGTCACTGATCTGGTTCCTTATGTATAGAATGTAGAATATAAACTCAGCCTCTGGTAACCTCTCTTCTACTCTTTGTTACTGTGAGTTTTTTTTTTTTTTTTTTTGTCTTAGGTATGTGCTCATTATTTTCCATAGTTGTAGCTTTCCAAACCATGGCGAATTTCATTTTTTAATCTTCACGATAGCAAATATCATTTAATTCTAACAACTATATTCTAAATATTGTGCTAAAAGAAATAAATGTATTCATTTATTCTCATAAAATCCCATGAGGAGGTATTGTATTCCTCATTTTACACATAAGGAACCAGAGAAGTGACTTGCCTAGGGTCATACACCTACTAGGTTGGAGCCAGGACTTATTGCAAAAACATCTGTGGGAACTTTATTTGTAAGCCCAAGGAGCTGAAGAATGAAATGGTTACCATATTCCCTGTCATTAAGGAATATTTGTTTTTTGTAGGAATTTTAACAGTGAATTTATTTTTAAAATAGTTGGTATTTATGAAATGGCTAATTTTTAGAGTTATTTGAAAGGACACTATGTCTTTCCAATATCCTAAGGAATTCAAAGAATTATCTCCTACATAGCTTTCTAAAAATTCCAAAACATACCCTAAGGAGATAGCATCAAAGTTGGACATAAATAAGTGGTTATGGGGCACTATGAACAAAGCCACTTTTGAGAAGGACGAATTTACCCTTTAAAGTCCTTCTAGCTGGACTAAGAAACAAATTGACATGAGAGAGATTAACTGGAGAAAATAAAATTTAATAGCATACTTATGGGGAATCCACAGGGCCATGGAAATTCCAAAGACAGTGAGGCAACATGATACTTATATGAGCTAAGGCGAGGGATAGGGGCCTGAGGATACAAAGGGGAGAAAGACCATTAGCAGGAAGGTGAGAGGAGATGTTTGTAAAACAAAGGTTGCCCTATTATGCAGATAAGTGTCTTAGATAAAGAGGAATCTTGTTAATAGGTTTCTTCCTGGTAGATGCAGGTAGTTGAGGGGTAGGTAAAGAGCATTTCCTGAATCTGCTGGGTTTTGATTGCTTTTAACTCAGAAAAATGTTCATGCCAAAGTGGTCCATTTTGGAGCAGCCTGCCCTTAGCCCCTATACCACCATCTACATGAAGGTTGCAGTCTGCCAGCATAACAGAGCCCCCAGGTGGTGATCCCAGCCAAAGGTGGTCTCCAGGATTGCTTTGTCATACCCTGTGTCTTGTTCCAATGTCTCCCCATGCACTACGCTTGAGCATATTCCTGCTTACAGAGCCAATTGTGATTATCAATTGTTTGGGACTGTAGGAAAATCATTTCACTCCGTCATTTTGAAGACTCTGCCTTTGGATTTTCTTGGTTTTGACCTTTTGCTTTACAGCTAAGTCTGTTCTAGATCTGTGGTTGAAGGCTGTGGTGAAAGCCTCCTTTTTGATCATTCTGCTTGCATAGTCTCTTGCAGGCTTACTGAGATCCACACCAACCACTGTGGTTGGCCATGGCATGGAGTTACTATGGAAACAAACACAATCCAATAATAATGATAAGCTTGGGAGTACACGAAGAATTCTGCATCTGAGAAAATACTGTAAGACAAGGAATTCTCTAGAAGGCTAACAAGGAAAACCCTGAGAGGGGAAAATCGTGTAGTTAGAGAATTTTTTAAATGGTGTTCAAGAACATGTAAAAGTAACGGGACTTGTGAGCCTATCTACCAGTAAACCATTAAACCCTTACTAAAGAGAAAACGCCATTGTGCATGTAAATGTTTTGACTGTAATGGACTTTTTGTTGAAGAGTTTTTACCATATTTCAAGAAAAATACTTTCCTTCATGAGGTGGCTTATTTATTTTATTGTAGGAATGCACATGTCCAGCATGAGGAGAGAATCTGTGAGGGATGGAGGTGTTTTTCTCTCTTCTAACCCTGTAGAACTTACCCATTCCCTCATTCAACAAATTATTATATCCTATGTGCCAAATATGGTGCAGATCAGTGGGAATCCAGCAATGAACAAAGTCTGTCAAGGTCCAGCCCTTCACAAATCTTACCTGGCCTGCCTCCTCTCTCTGGGCCAGTAGATATGCCCAAGCAGACAAGCAACACATTCAGAAAAACTCTTTTAGATCATATGTTGGAAACTCAGTGCATATTTCTCAGGAAAACAATAGTGGTTGGTTTCCTGACCAGCCTAAAAGTGTTTCACAACAACAAAAGCATATCCAGTGTGGATTAATGTTTAACTATTTCAACTACATTGACATTGTTTTAATGGTAAAAATCCTTTTGAGGTCTAAATCAGAATGGTTCCAGCCGCATATCTCCTTTTCCCAGCAGCAGTCACTCTATTAGAATCATAGAGGTGCTGGAGGGGAGCCACGGGAAAGATGGGATAGTGATTCTTCCAGCCTAGGCCTTCAGTGGTTCAGGATTCCCAGGTACCAATTATATTAATCACTGCACAGTTTTCTAAATCAGGGTATAAATGCAGCTCTAACTTAGGCTTCCTCCCCCTTATCACATGTGTGGGGATGATTCATGGGTCAAGTTCACAATTAGAGAAACCTGCTGTAGTCTCTCCATTTCTTCAGCATCACCACGAAGCCTGTGGCGTGAACTCTGAAGGTGCCTCACATGAGATGTTCTACATTATTTGAGTTGCTATTAAAATTACAGACTTGGCACCTGAATTGTTCCGAACACTTAAAAAGCCCTTGAAAAATCCTTCTTTCTTTGTTTTTTTCTGATTCTGCATACCATACCATAAGCTAAAAATAAGCTTTTGAAGATTAATAAACAATAGAAACACACTTACTTCCCAGAAATAAAATTTTTATTATTTTACCATGTGAAACCCCATCGTAAATATAATGATATCCTGGAAAAATACCCTGTCTTGTAATAGTAGAGAAGTGATAATGAATCAGTGTGATAGAGCTCCATTGAAGAGGAACTTTGATCTTTGTTCACTCATTTTTTCAAGCCAGGAATTCAAATGATGAAAGTTGGGATGTTTCTAAAGATTGTCAAAGAGGGCCGGGATTAACTGGGTAATTATGTGGGAAAATGAATAGACAGCTACTGTTGAGTTAGTTGTTGAAGAGCATGTAGGTTGCAAAGGAGATATCTCTCATCAGATCCCTTGGGGTGGGAAGAGTTTTTGCATGTTTCTGAACACCTGGAATATTTCTCAATGAGCTGTTCAGCAGCAGGGGGAGGTCCTGCAGGTGGTGCGGCAGGGGGCAGGCTGGCAGCAGGGGGGGCGGCAGCAGGGCGCCTGCACAGAGATGGGCTGGCAGCAGGTGGAGGCCCAGCAGCAGGGGCGGCAGACCACGGCCGTGCAGGACGTGGGGCAGCAGCTGATGGGGCGGCAGCAGCCCTCCTGCAGGCAGCAGGGGTCACAGCAGACAGGGCGGCGGCAGGGCTCACAGATGGGGCGCGTGCAGCGGCAGGTGCAGGTCACGGGGCGGCACACCGTGGTCTGGCAGGACACGGGGCGGCAGCAGCAGGGGTCACGGCAGCAGCAGGGCTGGCAGCAGCCTCCCCCACAGCCCGGGGAGGAGCAGGTGGAGCCGCAGCAGGAGCCGGTCATGGTGATGTCTGTGGTTGGTTTGGGTTGGACTGGTGAGAGGATTTGGGTGTTGTCAGGTGTGAATGTCTTTGTCGGGCTCTGGGGCCTTTATATACCCTGGCCAGCTGCTGATGACCCCCAGGTCACAGGTCATTTCCTGGAGTGGTGGTTGCCTATCGACCTCTAGATTGGTGGACTCAGTTACTGAGGCAGTGATTCCAACATCATGGGAAGATGCTTTCCTTTCTGCCTGTTTTCTTCCTCATTGAAATGAATACTTAATGATTTATATTATCCAAAAAATTACTCCTGGAATAACCAATCCTTCCAGACCATGTCACATGACAAGTTGAAAGTTTGAAGAATCCAGTGTTGCCACCATCATACTTTCCTCTTGTTCATCTTATTCACCACCCATGACTAAGTGTGAGACTGTAAGTTTCATGAGGTCACAGGCCTGGTTTCTGATTGACATTGAGATGAAGCAAGAATTTCTGAAAAACCAAAATGACTCATGGAAGGAGACATGGACTGATTCTGCTATGGGAAGAATGGCCCAGTGCTTCTGGAAAACAGAATAGTGCTTTACCTCATTTTTAAGGAAGTAATCACCAGAGGCACTGGAGTGACTCCAGTTGGCCTATAAATCAGAGATACTTCTGAGACTCTTACTGTGTAAACAGCACCATGCTATTTGGGAGTGGAGAGGGAAAGGAAGAAAAGGAAGTTCTAAGTAGTTTCTTATCACACAATAATTACACATGTTGGGATGGCAAGACAAAGACAGATAAAGCAATGAAAGGAGAAGACTTTTCATGGGACAACAAGGTCAAACTAAGTGAGGACTTTATTCATATTATGCATTTTGAATGACCCTTCCTGAGTACGGTCTTAGAAATAGAATTGAAATTGGGACTGCTCTTTCTTTCCAGGTGTGACCATAAGCACTTGTATTGAGTTCTTCAAAACATATTGAAAATATTTATAAAGGAACCAATTATCTTTCTGTTGTAGATGCTTTGGTCCATTGGCCAAGGGTTTGGTTCCTTATGAAGTGTGAAATTGGCTTTGGGAAAAACAAGGGGAACCACATGTACTGACGACTGATAAAATAGCTTTGTCTTTTTCAGCCACAGCTAAGGAAAGTGGGAGTATAGAAAATAAATTTATAGTTGGAAGGTAGGTTAAGGATGACATTGTCCAAGGCTTGCTGATGACTCTCAGACCAAATTTGTGTCCATAAAGTGTTTCATTTGATAGATCATGTTTTATACATTTGTTGGTCTGCCATAATCCTGGTCCTTGAAGGCCTTTGACTTTGTGACCCATCATAGTCCTTCACAGTTTTTGAGGGTCCTGGTTTGTAAAATGATTTCTCTAAAGTCATGCAGATAAAAGGATGGCAAAGTGTTGACAACACTGTGGTCTTTTGTTGGCTCTAAACACCGATGAATGACCCCTAGTCTTCTCCAGACTAGTGAACAGGTAGTCCTAGTTAGCAAAACTTCTATCCCATCTAGTGAAGTAAAATGGGAACTTGCTTGATTTGTGGTTTAGTGTATTGTTTATTTGTCCTAGAATATATACAGCAATTCAAATAGTAAGAATGGAAAGATGTCTGTAAACTCACTGCATTTGTTAAGTAACAAAAAGGACAGAACACTAAGAAATTCTGTGTCCTTAAATCATAGTCTGTCAGAAACTTTGCTGTTTTAAGACACATTGGTAAGAATGGAAGATCCCACTATTTCTGGGACAGGATCTTAGTCATCTTAACACACAGAAGCAGCCTCAATACCCAACCCAAAGGCAGAGTTTGAGGTTTTTAGGTACAACATTCCTCATTTATCTTAATTCTGTAGTTTTCAAGATAGAGGACCTAAGTCCTGTCACAGCCCAGTCCTCATGTTAATTCTTTTGCACAAACCTGTTTTGCTTTGAGCCCCTTAAGACACCATTTCGTGTAATTTTACGTAAACTCTACCGTTCTTCAAAATTCTATAAAAAAACCTCCGTTGGGTGGGGTGCCCCTGGTCCTATGCTGTGTAGTCTCCTTTGCTGTAGCACATAAATAAACCTAAGCTTGTTGGACAAGAGCTTGTCTCCAATCTTTACCACGTGGGCTTTTTTAGTCCTATTATTTGAATTCCAGATGTTCTGCAAGAACATAATTACCGGAGTGGGAACAAGTAAATGTTAACCATGGTGGTGATAAATTGTGGGATTTTTGTGGTCGGACTGAAAAAGTATGCAATGCTGGTGACTTTTTCTGTTGGTGAACCATGCCCTCTCCTTCATAGTTTCATGAGTTGTGTTTTGTTAGGAACTGGCCACTGGATGTTCGGAAGGTTTTTAAATTCTGAAAACAGAATATGCATTCCCTGTTCTCCAAAATGATCTTTGAAATACCCTTCAATCATAAGAGTCAGAGATGGAGAAGGGAAAGAGTGAGGGAGAAAGGGCAGGAACAGGGTAGGGATGACAAAGAGGGATTCAGATTCTTCCTCCGTCACCTAGCAGTTGTGTGGCTTAGAGCTGATACCTGTCCTTCTGCCGGCATGTTTCCTCAGCTGTAGAAGGGGAAGAGTCATCTGTCTCTGCTGTTCTTCATAGGCCAGGTTTATCATGAAATCTGTACAACGTGGAAGACAAAAGAAATGGATATCATTCATTGAAAAGAGAATGTTTTAGATGGGAAAAATTCTAGGTGATCAGGGAGTGGGTGGGATTTTTTTTCTGGAATTTAACAAATATCTTTTCTGCCTAGGGGCACCTGGGTGGCTCAGTTAAGTGACTTGATCTCAGGGTCATGAGTTCAAGCCCCGTGTTGGGCTCCATGCTGGGTGTGGAGCTTACTTAAAAAAAATTTTGTTTTCAGCCTAAGAAATACCATTTGCCTAAAGCCAGGGAAGACTAACCCAAGTAATCTTTCAGAGTTTCTTACAGTCTGAGTTGTTTAATTCCTTTGGGTGGTTCAGGGTAGAAGGAAAATCCATCAGATGCATGTATTATCCCCAGCTTTCCTTGCTCCTGATGCTAAACCCTTATTCTTAAAGCTTGTAATCTAGGGCTCTTTCCTATGGATTAGCCGATCAGCTTTTAAAGAGCACTTTCATTCTGAGACAGCCTCAATCTGATGATGAATTTTTTTTTTTTTTGCCCTGTTTTCTTATACTTAGGAAATCTTAGGAATATGCTTTGTTACTTTAGGAAATCTGTTTCTGCCAGTGGATGTGAACTATCTTGAAAAAACAAAAATCCTTTTCCTCAATCTTCTCCCACTCTCAGTGACATAATATGTAATAAATAGCACATCTTTTGAGCCCATTTGATACAGTGATGTTCAAATGTGCAACAAGGAATATCAGTGGATGGTACTGGGTGAATACTGTGTGCCAGGCACTTTACATACATAAGGTCATTTAACTTTCCTAGCAACTTACATTTATGAGATTAACTTTCCCATTTGGCCCATGAGGAAACCTGAGGGTCAGAGAAGTTAAGTTATGCTGATGCTGAAGATTCTGCTTAAAGTAGAATATCTACCTTTTAGAATTCTTGTCATGAAGACAATTACCTTCTCATTTTGTTTGATTCAACAAATAGAAATCAAGTGCCAACCATATTCTAAACATTGAGCTCAGTACTGAAAGCCAGAATAAATAAATTGTGGCCCCTTCATTGGAGACAGAGAAATAGATCATCTCAATATTATGCCACATGGGGAAGGAAGTAAGCATAGGATACTATTGGCACATGTTAGGGGCACCTAACCTGACCTCTGTGTGTGTGTGTGTGCATGCAATGTACACACGTCCGTGTGTGTGCACATGTGTGTGGGTGTGTTTATGTGTTGGAGGGGTTAGGCCAGGATTATTACAGAAGGCTGAGCTGAATCTTTGAAATGACTCAGTGTTAGGTAGGTGAAGAAAGTGGAGGGAAGGGGTAGGTGGAAAAAAATATTCCAGACAAATGAAAGAATGTGACAGAAGCAAAGACATATGGAACTGCATGGCATGTGCCATTACTGTGAGTTTAGTGTTACTTGCAGTGAAACTTAGGGGTGTTGAGACATGAACCTGGACATGTGGGCAAAGAACAGACCCTGGAGGACCCCATGTGCACAGATTTCCTACCCACATAAGCAGTCTGAGGACTAGCCTGGCCTTCCTGTACCACCTTCTAAGATTCATATCAGGATTCCTAGCACCTCTCCCTTTCCTCTCCTGTCTTCCTCACCTTCTCTGTCTTGTCTTTCTTCTTCCTATTCCTTGTCTGATCATCTGTGTACACTAATAAACATGCACTACTGAATGAATCAGAGAGCAGGGAAGTTTACAGGAAAAATGAGTTTATTGAAAACAAGTGAGCAGCACATTACAAAAGATGGCAGGGAGGGTTTGAGCAGCCCTCAGAGTTCAGGATGAGTTTGCGAAGTCCATTTTGAGGACCTTTGAAGAGAGATTTACCATCCATGGTGTCTTCTGCTGATGGAGATGTAGGAATTTGGCTGAGGGTGGTGATGGACATCTGCTTGTGTATCCAAATGGTAGGATGTAAAAATGACTATTGTCACCTTATGAAAAATATCTATTTTTCTTTCTACTTTCTTAAAATGCAGAATAGGTGCTTAGGCTCCAGTGTGTTGCTCTGTGGGGGTGGTGGGGTCTCAGCAGCAGGGGGAGGTCCTGCAGGTGGTGCGACAGGGGGCAGGCTGGCAGCAGGGGGGGCGGCAGCAGGGCGCCTGCACAGAGATGGGCTGGCAGCAGGTGGAGGCCCAGCAGCAGGGGCGGCAGACCACGGCCGTGCAGGACGTGGGGCAGCAGCTGATGGGGCGGCAGCAGCCCTCCTGCAGGCAGCAGGGGTCACAGCAGACAGGGCGGCGGCAGGGCTCACAGATGGGGCGCGTGCAGCGGCAGGTGCAGGTCACGGGGCGGCACACCGTGGTCTGGCAGGACACGGGGCGGCAGCAGCAGGGGTCACGGCAGCAGCAGGGCTGGCAGCAGCCTCCCCCACAGCCCGGGGAGGAGCAGGTGGAGCCGCAGCAGGAGCCGGTCATGGTGATGTCTGGGGTTGGTTTGGGTTGGACTGGTGAGAGGATTTGGGTGTTGTCAGGTGTGAATGTCTTTGTCGGGCTCTGGGGCCTTTATATACCCTGGCCAGCTGCTGATGACCCCCAGGACACATGATCATTTCTTAATCTTCTGGCCAATTAAGTGAGGATTTAGCATTGAGTAAATGATGTTTTTTGAATCTTCACCTTATACACATCCATGCACACAACCACAAACATTCCTTTGTTTTTCATATTGTTTATTCTTACCAAAGGTAGACATTGGATTCAATTCTGATGATTTTTCCTGGAAATATTCCTAACTCATACAAGAGAAAAGAGTATGTTTTCTAAACTAGGATAGTATCTAATCATTCTGCTCTTTAGCCTTAAAGTCAGCATTTTATTGCTGGACTTCAAAGACTCACATAATTACCACCCAAACAGTGGTAATTTGGCAATTTACACCCATGCCCCTAACAGTAACAAGTTAATAGCAACACTCTTGTGCCGGCCAGTAGACATCTATCTGCTTCCTAGATGTCTCCTTCCATGACTCACTGAGAGGCAGGTTTGTGGTTTTCAGATGAGGAGGGACCACATGGTATCCTGGACCCCTGCCATCCTGGTTTAATCACTCTTTCCCAGTAGATCCTAGGCTCTCTGCCCCATTTACCTGGAATGCCCTCCTCTTCCTGACCAAACTCAACTTCTACCTTGACTGTAAAATTTTCATCAAGGATCTGTTGCAGTTTTTATCTTTGTAATTTATTCAGGATTAATCATTGCATGTGTAGATTCTGGGAAGGGACTGTAGAGAACATATAGGCCTATCCCCTCATCTTACAAGAGAGGTCATATGGGTTCACCACAGTCACACAGTGGGGTCTAGGTCTCCTCGGTCCTCAGTGAGCAGCCTCTACTATGAGTTTTATGTTTATGTTTATTCGGTAGAACATAGTCTTCAGACAGGAGAGAGAACATTGCAAGTATTCCCCCCATTTTTATCTTAAGTCTTAAAGTAAGCAAGCATCATTAAAAGTGATAATGAAAAAGAGTTAGGGAAGTGTCTTGTCCCAGTGAGAGATAATCCGAAAGGGCCCCAGGACTTGTTTGCTGGGTTAGATCTGTGCACCAGTGCAGAGGTTTCTCTGTGAGAAGCAATCAACAGATCTTGGCTTATTGGTGGGTGGGTGTGTGGGGATTGCTTGTTCCGGGATGTTCAAAGTGCAGTCTGATTCCCTCTGGTAACACATTGTGGCACTGAGATAATGGGCATATCTAATTCCTTTTACTGTTTTTTAATTATGCTTCACCCCATACCTTACCTTTTGTGATGAGTTCCATAAATTTACTTCTTTTTTTTCATTTTCTTTAAATTTCCTTATTGTTGTGTTAATCACCATACATTACATCATTAGTTTATTTTAATAATTTTTTATTGTTATGTTAATACCCATACATTACATCATTAGTTTTTGATGTAGTGTTCCATGATTCATTGTTTGTGAATAACACCCAGTGCTCCATGCAGAACGTGCCCTCTTTAATACCCATCACCAGGCTAACCCATCCCCCCACCCCCCTCCCCTCTAGAACCCTCAGTTTGTTTTTCAGAGTCCATCGTCTCTCATGGTTCATCTCCCCCTCCGATTTCCCCCCTTCATTCTACCCCTCCTGCTATCTACTTTTTTTTTTCTTATATTGCATTATTTGATTCAGAGGTACAGATCTGTGATTCAACAGTCTTGCACAATTCACAGCGCTCACCTTAGCACATACCCTCCCCAATGTCTATCACCAAGCCACCCCATCCCTCCCACCCCACCCCCACTCCAGCAACCCTCAGTTTGTTTCCTGAGATTAAGAATTCCTCATATCAGTGAGGTCATATGATACATCTTTATCTCTGATTGACTTATTTCACTCAGCATAACACCCTCCAGTTCCATCCACGTCGTTGCAAATGGCAAGACTCATTCCTTTAGATGGCTGCATTATATTCCATTGTGTGTGTGTGTGTGTGTGTGTACACACCACATCTTTTTTTTTTTAATATTGTATTTATTTATTCGACAGAGAGAGAGACATCGAGAAAGGGAACAAAGCAGGGGGAGAGGGAGAGGGAGAAGCAGGCTTCCCGCTGAGCAGGGAGCCCGATGTGGGGCTCGATCCCAGGACCCTGGGATCATGACCTGAGCCAAGGCAGATGCTTAACCCACTGAGCCACTCGGGGGCCCGTATACCACATCTTCTTTATCCATTCATCTGTCGATGGACATCTTGGCTCTTTCCACACTTTGGCTATTGTGGACATCGCTGCTATAAACATCGGGGTGCACGTACCCCTTCGGATCCCTACATTTGTATCCTTGGGGTAAATACCAGTAGTGCAATTGCTGGGTCGTATGGTAGCTCTAGTTTCAACTTTTTGAGGAACCTCCATACTGTTTTCCAGAGTGGCTGCACCAGCTTGCATTCCCACCAACAGCGTAGGAGGGTTCCCCTTTCTCTGCATCCCTGCCAACATCTGTTGTTTCCTGACTTGTTAATTTTAGCCATTCTGACTGGTGTGAGGTGGTATCTCATTGAGGTTTTGATATGGATTTCCCAATGCCGAGCGATATTGAGCACTTTTTCATGTGTCTGTGGGCCATTTGGATGTCTTCTTTGGAAAAATGTCTATTCACGTCGTTTGCCCATTTCTTGATTGGATCATTTGTTCTTTGGGTGTTGAGTTTGAGAAGTTCTTTATAGATTTTGGATACTAGCCCTTTATCTGATATGTCATTTGCAAATATTTTCTCCCATTCTGTCGGTTGTCTTTTGGTTTTGTGGACTGTTTCTTTTGCTGTGCAAAAGCTTTTTATCTTGATGAAATCCCAATAGTTCATTTTTGCCCGGACTTCCCGTGCCTTTGGCGAAGTTTCTAGGAAGAAGTTGCTGCGGCTAAGGTCGAAAAGGTTGCTACCTGTGTTCTCCTTTAGGATTTTGATGGACTCCTGTCTCACGTTTAGGTCTTTCAACCATTTGGAGTCTATTTTTGTGTGTGGTGTAAGGTAATGGTCCAGTTTCATTCTTCTGCATGTGGCTGTCCAATTTTCCCAGCCCCATTTGTCGAAGAGACTGTCTTTTTGCCATTGGACATTCTTTCCTTCTTTGTCAAAGATGAGTTGACCATAGAGTTGAGGGTCCATTTCTGGGCTCTCGATTCTGTTCCATTGATCTATGTGTCTGTTTTTGTGCCAGTACCATCCTGTCTTGATGATGACAGCTTTGTAATAGAGCTGGAAGTCCGGAATTGTGATGCCGCCAGCTTTGTTTTTCTTTTTCAACATTCCTCTGGCTATTCGGGGTCTCTTCTGGATCCATACAAATTTTAGGATTATTTGTTCCATTTCTTTGAAAAAAGTGGTTGGTATTTTGATGGGGATTGCATTGAATGTGTAGATTGCTCTAGGTAACATTGACATCTTCACAGTATTTGTTCTTCCAATCGATGAGCATGGAACGTTTTTCCATTTCTTTGTGTCTTCCTCAATTTCTTTCATGAGTATTTTATAGTTTTCTGAGTACAGATCCTTTGCTTCTTTGCTTAGATTTATTCCTAGGTATCTTATGGTTTTGGGTGCAATTGTAAATGGGATCGACTCCTTAGGTTCTCTCTCTTCTGTCTTGTTGTTGGTGTATAGGAATGCCACTGATTTCTGTGCATTGATTTTATATCATGCCACTTTACTGAATTCCTGTATGAGTTCTAGCAGTTTTGGGGGAGAGTCCTTTGGCTTTCCACATAAGGTATCATATCATCTGCAAAGAGTGAGAGTTTGACTTCCTCTTTGCCGATTTGGATGCCTTTGATTTCTTTTCGTTATCTGATTGCTGTGGCTAGGACTTCTAATAGTATGTTGAATAGCAGTGGTGATAGTGGACATCCCTGCCACATTCCTGACCTCAGGGGAAAGCTCTCAGTTTTTCCCCATTGAGAATGATATTCACTGTAGGTTTTTCATAGATGAGTTTTATGATATTGAGGTATGTACCCTCTATCCCTATACTCTGAAGAGTTTTGATCAAGAAAGGATGCTGTACTTTGTCAAATGCTTTTTCTGTATCTATTCAGAGGATAATATGATTCTTGATCTTTCTTTTGTTAATATATTATATCACGTTGATTGATTTGCGGATGTTGAACCAACCTTGCAGCCCAGGGATCAATCCCACTTAGTCATGGTGAATAATCCTTTTAATGTACTGTTGGATCCTATTGGCCAGTATTTTGAAGAGAATTTTTGCATCCATGTTCATCAAGGATATTGATCTGTAATTCTCCTTTTTGATGGGGTCTTTCTCTGGTTTGGGGATCAAGGTAATGCTGGCCTCATAAAATGAGTTTGGAAGTTTTCTATTTTTTGTAACAGTTTCAGCAGAATAGGTATTAATTCTTCCTTAAATGTTTGGTAGAATTCCCCTGGGAAGCCATCTGGCCTTGGGCTTTTCTTTGTTGGGAGATTTTTGATGACTGCTTCAATTTCCTTAGTGGTTATAGGTCTGTTCAGGTTTTGTATTTCTTCCTGGTTCAATTTTGGTAGTTGATACATCTCTAGGAATGCATCCATTTCTTCCAGGTTATCTAATTTGCTGACATAGAGTGGCTCCTAATATGTTCTTATAATTGTTTCTATTTCTTTGGTGTTGGTTGTGATCTCTCCTCTTTCGTTCATGATTTTGTTGATTTGGGTCATTTCATTTTTCTTTTTGATAAGTCTGGCCAGGGGTTTATCAATCTTGTTAATTCTTTCAAAGAACCAGCTGCTAGTTTCATTGATTCGTTCTACTGTTCTTTTGGTTTCTATTTCATTGATTTCTGCTCAGATCTTTTATTTCTCTTCTCCTGCTGGGTATAGGCTTTATTTGCTGTTTTTTCTCTAGCTCCTTTAGGTGTAGGTTTAGGATCTCTACTCAGTTGTGTATTTGAGATCATTCTTGTTTCTTGATAAAGACTTGTATTGCTATATACATTCCTCTTAGGACTGCCTTTGCTGCATCCCAAAGATTTTGAACAGTTGTGTTTTCATTTTCACTGGTTTCCATGAATTTTTTAATTCTTTAATTTCCTGGTTGACCCATTTATTCTTTAGTAGGATACTCTTTAGCCTCCATGTATTTGAGTTCTTTCCAACTTTCCTCTTGTGATTGAGTTCTAGTTCAAAACATTGTGGTCTGAAAATATGCAGGGAATAATCCCAATCTTTGGTACTGGTTGAGACCTGATTTATACCTAGGATGTGATCAATTCTGGAGACTGTTCCATGGGCACTAGAGAAGAATGTGTATTCCGTTGCTTTGGGATGGAATGTTCTGAGTATGTCTGTGAAGTCCATTTGGTCCAGTGTGTCATTTAAAGTCTTTATTTCCTTGTTGATCTTTTGCTTAGATGATCTGTCCTTTTCAGTCAGGGGGGTGTTAATGTCCCCCACTATTATTGTATTGTTGTCGATGTGTTTCTTTGCTTTTGTTATTAATTGCCTTATATAATTGGCTGCCCCCATGTTAGGGGCATAGATATTTACAATTGTTAGATCTTCTTGTTGGATAGACCCTTTAAGTAGGACTTAGCATCCTTACTCATCTTTTATTACAGTCTTCGGTTTAAAATCTAATTTGTCTGATATAAGGATTGCCACCCCAGCTTTCTTTTGGTGTCCATTGGCATGGCAAAAGGTTTTCCACCCCCTCACTTTCAATCTGGGGGTGTCTTTGGATCTAAAATGAGTCTCTTGCAGACAGCATATTGATGGGTCTTGTTTTTTAATCCAATCTGATAGCCTGTGTCTTTTGATTGGGGCATTTAGCCCATTTACATTCAGGGTAACTATTGAAAGGTATGAATTTAGTGCCATTGTATTGCCTGTAAGGTGACTGTTGCTGTATATTGTCTGTGTTCCTTTCTGGTCTATGCTGCTTTTAGGCTATCTCTTTGCTTAGAGGACCCCTTTCAGTATTTCTTGTAGGGCTGGTTTCGTGTTTGCAAATTCCTTTAGTTTTTGTTTGTCCTGGAAGGTTTTTATCTCTCCTTCTATTTTCAATGTCATTGAAAAATATACTGGATATAGTATTCTTGGCTGCATATTTTTCCTGTTTAGTGCTCTGAAGATATCATGCCAGTCCTTTCTGGCCTGCCAGGTCTCTGTGGATAGGTCTGTTGCCAATCTAATGTTTCTACCATTATAGGTTACATATCTCTTCTCCCGAGCTGCTCCCAAGATTTTTTGTTTGTCTCTGAGACTCGTAAGTTTTACTATTAGATGTCGGGGTGTTGACCTATTATTATTGATTTTGAGAGGGGTTCTCTGTGCCTCCTGGATTTTGATGCCTGTTTCCTTCCCCACATTAGGGAAGTTCTCTGCTATTATTTGCTCCAGTATACTTTCTGACCCTCTCTCTCTTTCTTCTTCTTCTGGGATCCCAATTTTTCTAATGTTGTTTCTTCTTATGGTATTGCTTATCTCTCAAATTCTGCCCTCGTGATCCAGTAGTTGTTTATCTCTCTTTTCTCAGCTTCTTTATTTTCCATCATTTGGTCTTCTATATCGCCGATTCTCTCTTCTGCCTCATTTATCTTAGCGGTTAGTGCCCCCATTTTTGATTGCACCTCATTAATAGCCTTTTTGATTTCGACTTGGTTAGATTTTAGTTCTTTTATTTCTCCAGAAAGCGTTTCTCTAATAACTTCCATGCTTTTTTCAAGGACAGCTAGTATCTTTAAAATCATGATTCTGAACTCTAGGTCCGACATCGTACTAACGTCCGTATTGAGTAGGTCCCTGGCTGACGGTATTACCTCTTGTTCTTTTTGTTGAGGTAATTTTTTGTCTTGTCATTTTGTCCAGAGGAGAATAGATG
>NW_027397114.1:9674264-9698749 GCF_003265705.2 Callorhinus ursinus
TGCGGGTCCAGCTGCTGCCGCCCCTCCTGCTGTGGCTCCAGCTGCTGCTGCCCCTCCTGCTGCATTTCTAGCTGCTGCCGCCCCTCCTGCTGTGGCCCCAGCTGCTGCCGCCCCTCCTGCTGCTGCCCCTCCTGCTGCCTGCGCCCAGTCTGTGGTCAGGTCTCCTGCCACACCACTTGTTATCGCCCCACCTGTGTCATCTCCACCTGCCCTCGTCCCATGTGCTGTGCCTCCTCTTGCTGCTGAGCCCCCTGCCATGTGACTACCATCTCTGTTTACCTCTGCCCTACAGATGTAGACCCTCCTTTCGTGCTCAGCATTAGGACATATGAAGGCTGGTTGACCTCATTCAACAGGTTGAGCCTCATGATTCCAATGAACCCATCCCACTGAGTCTGTGAGCACATTCTGGTTCATGTTAAGCTCTTTCCATTATTATCTTTTTCTTTCAATATTAGTGCCAAATATGGATATTAATTTTTAATCCATCAGCTAAAAAATTATCCCTCTCCTCTAAATTTCTCTTTCCTCCTTATCACTAAGGGGCTCTAGATTATCCTTCCTAACAAAGTGAATATTATCTGTAACCCCTGTGCAGTACTGATTTGATACCCTTTGACCTGGGATTCAGTCATACCCTTAGACCTGGGGGTCCAGTTATGTAGTTTCTAAAAGAGTGAATTTCTTATGTTTTGTTGCTTCTCTGCTTTCTAATAAACTTTTCTACACATAAAAATTCATTGGCATTGTTCTCTGTTTTCATGATCATTTTACTCAGTAACTAGGCAACTATATTTTACATGATGATACAGGAAGGACACTCATGCTGAAACCACTTCGAGAATAAGTGCTATATCAAATATAGATAATTTAAGATTTTGGAACAAAAGCAGCACATGTGTATGTGCACATGTATATGTCTTAATATCCTAAATTGGGACAGATTTAATTCATGTCTTTAGCTCTTATTTTTAAATTTTAAGTTTTTATTGAGATATAATTGACATATAACATATATTTCAGGTATATACCATAATAATTTGATATTTGTATACTCCTAGAAATGATTACCACAATAAATCCAGTTACTATCTGTCACCATACAAAGTTACAAAAATTCTTTTCCTTGTAATGAGAACTTTTAAGATATATTCTTTTAGCAACTTTCAGGTATGTGATACAATATTGACTATAGTCACCATGCTAACATTACATCCCCATGACTTATTTATTTTACAACTGGAAGTGTACACCTCTTGACCACCTTCACCCAGTTTGCCCACCCCCAACCCCACTCCTCTCTGGCAACCACCAATCTGTTCTCTGTATCTGTGAGTTTTGTTTTGTTTGTTCGTTTGTCCATTTACTTATTGAAATCATATAGTATTAGTCTTTGACTTACTTAACTTAGCATAATATCTTAAAGATCCATCCATGTTGTTGCAAATGGCAAGATTTCCTTCTTCTTTATGGGTGAGTAAAATTTCATTGTACATCTACACCACATCTTCTGTATCCATTCATCCATTGATGCACACTAGGTTGTTTCTCTAGCTTGGCTATTGTAAATAATGCTACAATGAACATAGGGATGCATATATCTTTTTGAATTAATATTTTCATTTTCTTTGGATGAATACCCAGGAGTGGAATTGCTGGATCATATGCAGTACTATTTTTAATTTTTTAAGGAACCTCCATATTGTTTTCCAGAGTGGCTGCACCAATTTATATCCCCATCAACAATGCACAGGGTTCTCCTTCTTGAAGCCATGCTTTGCAATCACATGTTGGGATATCCCCCCTTCTATTACATCCCCTTCAATCAGTAAACCCAATGTAGGAAGAAAGTTATAATGACAAATTTAAGCATTAATAACATTTTCAAATGAAAAGCTTAGTAAAATTACATAAATACAATAACAAATGAAAAGTTTAATAAAATTAATGATATAAACAAAGATAAAAAAACTAATGAAATAGAAAAACTCTGGTAAAACTGATCAAAGAGAGAGAAAGGGAGAAAGAAGATGACTAAAAGACTGACAAATAACATTATGTTTGAAAGGGGAATAATCAGCTCCCAAAAGAGTAGAAACTTTTAAAAAACATATCAGAACATTACATCTAAGTTTATACCAATATGTTTGAAAATTACGATTGAATTGATTATGTCTAGAAAAATATAAATTAGTAAAATTCTAGAAGATATACAAAACATAAATAAGCCAATAACCATTAAAGAAACTATACCTATGATCCAAACTCCATCCTCTACATATATTGATACTAAAAAGCCAGACCCATGTTGATTTATAAGTAAGTTTACTAAACCTTAAAGTTCTCTCCCACTCCAACTAAGAAAAAGAACAGAAGAAAGTAAAATCTTCCCAATTCATTTTTAGTAAAACAATATTAAAAACATACAAGAACAATGTGATAAAGGAAAATTATAGGCCTATATTATTGAAGATTATAGATGCAAAATTCCCATAAATACAAGTGAAATTTAGCAATATATAAAAGGAATAACACTCATAACCAAATAGAGTTTGCCCTAGACATTCAGGAATGCTTCAAAATTAGAAAATATTTAAATAGGCTTGTTGATACTACTATATTAAAGGGGAAAAACTTCAGGATTATATCAATAGCTGTGGGAAAATAATTCAATAATATATAAATGTATTAGGGTTCTCCAGAGAAACAGAACCAATAGGTGACAGATACAGATGCACATTCATATACATAAACACACACACACATATACAGAATCATATATATATATAGAGAGAGAGATTTATTTTAAGGAATTGGTTTATGTGATTACAGAATTTGAGAAATCCTAAGGTCTGCATTCAATAATCTGGAGACCCAGAAGATCTGATGGTGTAAATTCCAAATCAAAAGCCAGCAGGCTCAAGACCCAAGAAGAGTCAATGTTTCAGGAAAAGACTGATATCAAGGGAGTCAGACATGAGGAGCTCCTTTTTTAGTCAAAGTGAGGGGACATTAGCCATTTTGTTCTATTCAGACCTTCAGTTGTTTGGATGAGGTCTACCCACATTGGAGAGGAGGGCAATCTGCTTCATTCAGTCTACTGATTTGAATGTTAATCTTACTCAGAAACACTTTCATGGACATACCCAGAATAATGTTTGTCCAAATGTCTGGGCATCCTATGTCCCAGTCAAGTTGACACATAAAATTGGCCATCACAACAGCCATTTACTATTTAAACACTCTAAAATAGGGCTAAAAGAGGACATTTTTATCCTAATGAATACTATTTATCAAGACTTCATAGCAAACATAATAGTTAACAAATAAGAAGTATTCCTACTAAAGTTTAGAATAAGGCAAGGATAACGCATATCACTCATCATTCATTGTTGTATTTGAGATCCTCACCAATGCAATCTGATAAGAAAAAAAGTTATCCAAAAAAAAAGCTGATATTTGTAGACAATACTGTTGTCAACATAGGAAATCCAAGAAAACCCACAAACTTGTGCTAAAAAGAGAGTTTAGAGAAATCACTATATAGAATACTGACAAAAACAAAACAAAACAATAACATTCTTATAACTTGCAAAAGTCAATTAGTAATTCTAATTTAATAAGAAGATTTCATTCACAATAGCTACAAATATTATAAACTGCTTCAAAATAAGTCTAAAACAAAACTGTGCAAAAAAAACTGTGCAATGTTTATGAAGAAAAGTTCAAAATATTCTTTGGAAATCTGTATGTAAATGAACAGTTAATGTCAGGTTTATTACTGGGAAGATTTAATATCACAAATGTCAATTCTTCCTAGTTGAATCAATAAATTTAATGCCATTCTGATCAAAATTCTAATGAGATTTTTAATAGAGTATGATTAACTGTTTTTAAATGCATATAGAAAAGAAAAGGTCCAAGATTAGCCAAAGAAATGCTGAAAAGGTAAGTAGAAAGGACTTTTCCCTATCAGACATATATCTTCTCCAATCCTGTAAGCTGCCTTTTAGTTTTGTCCACCGTTTTCTTGGCTGTGCAGACACTTTTTTATTTTGATGTAGTCCCGATAGATTATTTTTGCTTTATTGCCCTTGCCTCAGGAGACATATCTAGAAAAAATTTGCTATGGCAAATGTCAGACATTACTGCCTGTGCTGTCTTCTAGGATTTTTATGGTTTTAGGTCTCTCATCCATTTTGAATTTATTTTTGTGTATGGTGTAAGAAAGTGACCTAGTTTCATTCTTCTGCATGTGACTGTCCAATTTTCCCAACACCATTTGTTGTAGAGCCTGTCCTTCTCCCATTGGATATTCTTTCCTGCTCTGTTGAATATTAATTGAATATTAATCAAACATACAGTTGTGGGTTCATTTCTGTATTTTCTGGTCTGTTCCACTGACCTATGTGTCTATTTTGTGCCAGTACCATAGTGTTTTGATGACTATAGCTTTGCACTATAATTTGGAGTCTGGAATTGTGACGCCTCCAGCTTTGCTTTTCTTTTTCAAGATTGCTTTGGCTATTTGGGGTCTTTTGTGGTTCCATACAAATTTTAGGATTGTTTGTTATAGTTCTGTAAAAAATGCTGTTGGTATTTTGATAAGGATTGCTCTAAATGTGTAGATCAGTGAGTCCCTTTTTAAATCAATGACATTTCCTGGTTGACCACTGAGAAGGAGGAAGAAAATAAAAGTTACCCAAATGAATGGAAATGCAGTGAACATCAATATGACTTTCTAAAAGTCTTTGACTAAGCTTCACAACAAAGATTCCTAAAATAATTGACTCATAGCTCTGGTAGATTAGATAATTCTTCTTAATGTTTTCTACCTAACATTACTCCCTTTAGGAGAAGTATCCTCTCCCAGTCTCCCACCCTGTGACTTGGACTTCACCATGTGACTTGCTTTAGCCAGTGGGATGTTAGAAGACATGATTCACCCAAAGACTTGAAATATGTCCGCATGACTGCATTGCTCCCGTGTGCTTATACCATCAGAACCAGGGTTGCCAATTAAAATACAGGACACCTCATTAATTTTAATTTCAGATAAATAACAAATTTTTAATGTAAGTATGCCCCATGCATACTCAGACAAACTTATACTAAGGATTTATTTGTTTATCTGAAATCGAATTTTAACTTGGCACCTGTATATTTACTTGCTAAATCTGGCAAGTCTAATTCAGAAGGAAGTCCCAAATCAACCCACTGCCAGAAGCCAAGACCAGCCTTAATCAGCCAAAACCAACTGACCTGCAGACATGTGACCAAGAAATAAATACTTGTTATTCTATATTCTGAGAGTTTGTGGTTGCTTATTATGCATTACAGCTGACTAAATCAACCACGGTGGCAACAAGAAACTAGCTTGCATATAATTCTAGCCACATCATCTCAGAGAATTACTTAGTCTGCACCTGCACACTAAAAATCAACTAATATTGTTAGGAGCCAAGAGAGAAGCTTGGGGTGAAGAGATTTAGAGAATGAATTTAATATAATTCACATCTATGATATCTTCCATGATATCACTGAAGCAAAATAAACTAATCCCCTTTTGAAAACAATAAAAAGCCTCTCCCCTTAAGCTCAAGGTAGTAATTTTAGGACATTTGATTGGTGGTTTGCAAGCTCGTGGTCCTTTCTTTCATTTAGTGCTCACAGAAAGTAAGTGGGGTTGATGGAACAGGATTCTTTGTCCCCCCCCCCCCAAATCCAAAGGAAAAGTACATCACTACTTCATAAATAAGAAGTAATTTTATGGGTTTTTTTGGGTGGAGCAAGATGGCACAGGACTAGGAGACCTGGATTTCGTCTGGTCTCAGGAATTCAGCTGAATAGGGATCAAACCATTCTGAACACCTATGAACTCAACAGGAGATCGAGGAAAAGAATAGAAACAACTCTCTGAACAGAAAAGCGACCACTTTCTGGAAGGGACCCAACAAGCGGCAGATCCGGGGAGACTCCCCTTCCTCCCCGGAGATGAGCAGCAGGGGAGCGCACCGCAGGGATCTGCTGGGTTTGGAGACTACACAACGACTCAGGTGCCAGCGATAGAAACACTCAGTCACAGGCCGGGTGAGCACCGAGTGCGGCCAGAGACTGGGGAGACAGGAGTGATTCACTGCTTTTCTCTGGGGGCGCACTGAGGAGTGGGGCCCTGAGTTCTCGGCTCCTCCGGGCGGAGATTGGGAGGCCGCCATTTTCACTCTCCTCCTCCAAAGCCGTACCCATAGCTTGCAGGGAACAAAAGCTCCCGAGAGCAAACCCGAGCAGATTCCTTAGCCCAGAATGACAAGGGCGGGGCAATTCCGCCTCCAGCAAAGACATTTGGGAACCACGGCAACAGGCCCCTCCCCCAGAAGATCAGCACGAACAGCCAGCAAGCCAAGACAAAGTTTACCGATCAATGAGAACGGGAGAACTCCAGAGCGAGGGGAATACTGCACATAGAATCCATGGCTTTTTTACAATGATTCTTTAGTCTTACAAAGTTAAATTTTTTTAACTTTTTTTTCTAATTTTTCTTTTTCCCTTTTTCAACCATCTTATCGATCCCTTTTTTAAAAAACATTTTTATTTTTCATTTTTAGAGTCATATTCTATCCCTTCATAGTAGTTGCCCTTATTTTTGGCATATATATATGATCTCTATTTAAAATTTTGAGATAGTTTCTTCTAACATATCAAAATATACCCTAAATCTCTAGGGTATGGCTTTGTTCTAGTCTCCTGCTTCATCACATTTTCTTTTCTTTTTTTTTTTTTAAATCCTCTTCTTTTTTTCAAACTTCTTATCAATTCCTGTTATAAAATTTTTATAATTTTCATCTTTACAGTCATATTACATCCCTTCATCGTATCAACCCTTGTTTTGTACATATATAAGTCTTTCTTTCTTTCAAATTTTGGGAGGCACTTTCTTCTTGTTTTTTTAATTACGTTAATCACCATACATTACATCATTAGTTTTGATGTAGTGTTCCATGATGCATTGTTTGTGCATAACACCCAGTGCTCCACGCAGAATGTGCCCTCTTTAATACCCATCACCAGGCTAACCCATCCCCCCACCCTCCTCCCCTCTAGAACCCTGTTTGTTTTTCAGAGTCCATCGTCTCTCATGGTTCGTCTCCCCCTCCAACTTGCTCCCCTTCATTCTTGGCCTCCTGCTATCTTCTTCTTTTTCTTTTTTTTTCTGCTTAAAATATATTTTATTCTTTTTTTTTAATAATTTTTTGTTATGTTAATCACCATACATTACATCATTAGTGTTTAATGTGTTCCATGATTCATTGTGCATAACACCCAGTGCTCCACCCAGAATGTGCCCTCTTTAATACCCATTACCAGGCTAATCCATCCCCCCACCCCCCGCCCCTCTAGAACCCCCCGCTTGTTTTTCAGAGTCCCTTGTTTCTAATGGTTCATCTCCCCCTCCAACTTACTCCACTTCATTCTTCCCCTCCTGCTATCATCTTTTTTTTTCTTAACATATATTGCATTATTTGTTTCAGAAGTACAGAACCGTGATTCATCAGTCTTGTACAATTCACAGTGCTCACCATAGCACATACCCTCCCCAATTTCTATCACCCAGCCACCCAATCCCTCCCACCCCCCACCACTCCAGTAACACTCAGTTTGTTTTCTGAGATTAAGAATTCCTCATATCAGTGAGGTCATATGATACATGTCTTTCTCTGATTGACTTATTTCACTCAGCATAACACCCTCCAGTTCCATCCACGTCGTTGCAAATGGCAAGATCTCATTCCTTTTGATGGCTGCATAATATTCCATTGTGTATATATACCACCTCTTCCTTATCCATTCATCTGTCGATGGACATCTTGGCTCTTTCCACAGTTTGGCTATTGTGGACATTGCTGCTATAAACATTGGGGTGCACGTACCCCTTCGGATCCCTACATTTGTATCTTTGGGGTAAATACCCAGTAGTGCAATTGCTGGATCGTATGGTAGCTCTATTTTCAACTGTTTGAGGAACCTCCATACTGTTTTCCAGAGGGGTTGCACCAGCTTGCATTCCCACCAACAGTGTAGGAGGGTTCCCCTTTCTCCGCATCCCCACCAACATCTGTCGTTTCCTGACTTATTAATTTTAGCCATTCTGACGGGTGTGAGGTGGTATCTCATTGAGGTTTTGATTTGGATTTCACTGATGCCGAGCGATGTTGAGCACTTTTTCATGTGTCTGTTGGCCATCTGGATGTCTTCTTTGGAAAAATGTCTGTTCATGTCTTCTGCCCATTTCTTGATTGGATTATTTGTTCTTTGGCTGTTGAATTTGATAAGTTTTTATAGATTTTGGATACTAGCCCTTTATCTGATATGTCATTTGCAAATATCTTCTCCCATTCTGTCGGTTGTCTTTTGGTTTTGCGGACTGTTTCTTTTGCTGAGCAAAAGCTTTTAATCTTGATGAAATCTCAATATTTCATTTTTGCCCTGGCTTCCCTTGACTTTGGCGTGTTTCTAGGAAGAAGTTGCTGCGGCTGAGGTCGAAGAGGTTGCTGCCTCTGTTCTCCTTTAGGATTTTGATGGACTCCTGTCTCACGTTTAGGTCTTTCAACCATTTGGAGTCTATTTTTGTGTGTGGTGTAAGGTAATGGTCCAGTTTCATTCTTCTGCATGTGCCTGTCCAATATTCCCAACACCATTTGTTGAAGAGACTGTCTTTTTGCCATTGGACATTCTTGCCTGCTTTGTCAAAGATGAGTTGACCATAGAGATGAGGGTCCATTTCTGGGCTCTCGATTCTGTTCCATTGATCTATGTGTCTGTTTTTGTGCCAGTACCATCCTGTCTTGAGGATGACAGCTTTGTAATAGAGCTGGAAGTCCGGAATTGTGATGCCGCCAGCTTTGCTTTTCTTTTTCAACATTCCTCTGGCTATTCGGGGTCTCTTCTGGTTCCATACAAATTTTAGGATTATTTGTTCCATTTCTTTGAAAAAAGTGGATGGTGTTTTGATGGGGATTGCATTGAATGTGTAGATTGCTCTAGGTAGCATTGACATTTTCACAAGGCTGGTTCGTCCAATCCATGAGCGTGGAACGTTTTTCCATTTCTTTGTGTCTTCTTCAATTTCTTTCATGAGTATTTTATAGTTTTCTGAGTACAGATCCTTTACCTCTTTGGTTTAATTTATCCCTAGGTATCATATGGTTTTGGGTGCAATTGTAAATGGGATCGACTTCTTGATTTGTCTCTCTTCTGTCTTGTTGTTGGTGTATAGGAATGCCACTGATTTCTGTGCATTGATTTTATATCCTACTACTTTGCTGAATTCCTGTATGAGTTCTAGCAGTTTTGGGGTGGAGTCTTTTGGGTTTTCCACATACAGTACCATATCATCTGCAGAGAGTGAGAGTTGCGAGGCACTTTCTTCTAACAGACCAAAATACACCCAAAATCTAGTGTGTGGCACTGATTATGCACTAGCCTGATCATATTTGATCATATTCTGTTTTTTGTTTTGATCTGTTTTTGTTTGTTTTTATCTTTTTCTTTTTTTTTTCTCTTTCTTTTTTCTTTCTTTCCCTTTCTTTTCCCCGGGTTTCAGGTCTTTTCTGATTTGTTTAGAGTATATTTTCTGAGGACTTTGTTACCCTGTTAGCATTTTGTTCTCTCAATCATCTATTCTCCTCTGGACAAAATGACAAGACAAAAAATTACCTCAATAAAAAGAACAAGAGGTAATACCGTCAGCCAGGGACCTACTCAATATGGACGTTAGTACGATGTCGGACCTAGAGTTCAGAATCATGATTTTAAAGATACTAGCTGTCCTTGAAAAAAGCATGGAAGTTATTAGAGAAACGCTTTCTGGAGAAATAAAAGAACTAAAATCTAACCAAGTCGAAATCAAAAAGGCTATTAATGAGGTGCAATCAAAAATGGGGGCACTAACCGCTAAGATAAATGAGGCAGAAGAGAGAATCGGCGATAGAGAAGACCAAATGATGGAAAATAAAGAAGCTGAGAAAAGAGAGATAAACAACTGTTTCTTTGCTTTTGTTATTAATTGCCTTATATAATTGGCTGCTCCCATGTTAGGGGCATAGATATTTACAATTGTTAGATCATCTTGTTCTTTCTTCTTTGACTTTGCTTATGTTGTTTTTGCCATGCAGATGTATTCTTTTGATATAGTCAAATTTATCAATCTTTTATGACTTCTGGGTTGGTGTCATACTTTGAAAGACCTTTCTAGTTGTAATTTTGCATAAACGTTGTTTCATAATTTCTTCTCTTCCAAAGTTTCATGTTTTGTATTTTCAAATATTTAATCCATCAGGATTAAAAGATGTGAGGTTTAAATGTTTTTAAGTTTGATATGACCATAAGCTAACACCTTTTACTAAGCAATACATCTTTTCCCCCTACTGATTTAAGATGCCACCTTTTCATATACTAAATTTTCTTATATATTTGAGTCTATTTCTGGACTTGCTTTTCCAAATTCACTGATGATTTTTCACTCATGAATGCCCCAATTATCTTAATGGTTATCAAGTCCAAGTCAACCTCACTAGATTATGACAAAACACGAGTGAACTCAAACATCCATGTAGCCAAACAGTAAATCTATACTTGGTTCCCTGCCATGAGGATGCAAATTGCACCTGGCAGAACCTGAAGCTGGCATGGAAAAGAATGCAGTAGGCAAGTCTGGGATGGCATAACAGTCTGGCTAGGCTTGTTGTGCCTCCTATAAAGTTTTACTATATTAGTTTCAACTGAAGCAACTGTAGGAAAGAGCTGTTTAATCACCAAGAGTCTGCTGTTAACCTCCAGGAACTGTCTTCCCATACACTGGCCAGATAGGACTGTTAAAAGGGTTTGTGGGGATTACAAGGCTCCCTTCAGCTATCTCCTTCATCAGACAGTCATTTCTTGTTGCTCTTCTGGAATTCAATTTTGCTTAGAGTTTACTACCTAGGAGGGTTTGAGCAATTCTAGTGGTACATATTTAACATGGCCAAATAAAACTGGATGCAGGGCAGACTTAGTCCATGCTCTATTCACTTAAAATCGTCCCAACTCTGTGTTCGGGTAAAATCAATGGGACCGAAGCCACACTTTCCCATTCATAACTGTTTCTACCTTGGTTTTCTCTGCCACACTATCTCTGGTATCACTTTTGGATCTTTTAGAGCACTGTAACTCTCTCTGATGGAAATTAATGTGCACTGAGTGCCTGTATGTAGTAATTCTAAGAAGTCTGGCATGCTGCCCTTTGACTACTTCACTCAAAACCTTGCACAGGTCTTCAGGCATAGGGTAACTGCTCCTTGCTATTATGAGCCCTGGGTATTGAGCTATTCCTTATTGCTTTTCCTAAGCTCTGTCTACACCTGTGTAAATAGTCCTTTTATTACACAGATTCAGAGTGTTATCTTGTTCCTGCTGTGACCCAGTTCTCATTATAAAAACAGGAAATTATAAGCCTCAGATACTTCAATATTGAAAAAAGCAGTATAAAACCTACATTCTTTGATTCAGCTCTAGTTAATAAAGCATAATATTAAAGCAAGAGCCTGCATCCTATAATTAGTAGTTATCAAAGAGGAACATATGGGAGGATAAAAGATTTGTTAATTCTAGTGTGTGAATAGACAGGGCTGTATTTTGTAGAATAAGTTGAAAAGGTGAAGCTGAAAATGTCTACCGGACATTTCTAGGATATGCTAAGAATATGATATCCAACTTGTGTTGGGGGAACCCCATTTTATATCAACTCCTATCTGGTTTGTCTCTTATACCTTATAACTTTTTTTTTTAATTTTAGAAATAATAACCCTTAATTACACTTGTTAATGTTTTGGGAAATATAACACAGCTAATAGATAAAACTGATGTATGTACAATTTGAATTTAAAATGTTTTCACTGTACTTCAGATTATGAACCAAAATGTATAGACCCTTATATTTATATAAACATGATATTATCATACATATTGTGGCACATTTTCTCAGCTAAGGAGGATCATTATTACCTGAGTCTGGATGCTGAGAAAACTGTCTCAAAGAAATACCCTGTGCATATTCTCTTAAGTAAAACCAGGCAAGGTGATAAAAGCCCAAAGTGGAAAAAAAAAATCAAGAAGATGAGAAACTTCAGTAACCTGAGAGTTTTCAAGAGGCTGAAAAAATACAGACTTTCAGTCTAGAAATACTAAAATTTTGAACATTCTATTAATGAAAAGTTTTAAAATTTTTATGGAAAGGTTGCCATGGACTTCATAGATTTCCAGAAATCTGGATTTAGAAGGTATACTTAGTATTCTAAAAGAGAGTTTTTATGCTTAGAGAGAAAAGGAGAAAGGAAGGTGGAGGAGGGAAGGAGGGAGGAGAGAGTACTTGAGCTAAGTATAACACCCCATATTTGCACAACCAATAATGGAACATACTGGAAGTAGAAATATAATCAAGTGAAATTTAGATGACTTTATGATGTTCAGCTCACTAGTGTTTTTAAAGGGCCATTTGAGACATATACTAAAACTTAATTTTGAGTTATAGAGGACAGTGAAACAATTTTGTAAACTTTCTTTGCTGTTTTTTCAAAAACAACATTATGCTAAGATAGTATTGTAGTCCAGGATAGTGTTTCAAGAAAAATAACAACAACAAAAAAAGAGATTTATTGAGAGCTTACATTACATGCCCCACCCTGTGCCAACTGTATTACATGGATTATGTCTTTGGACCTTTGAGGAGCATGGTGTATTGTCCCCATTTCTCAGAGAAACCAAACTGAGGCTTGGAGAGTTTAAGCAATTTTGACCATGTCATACAACGAATGCCTAGTGGAGTCTTGTAAGTAACTGCTCTTGAACATGTTCTCCTGCATTTAAAGCAAGATGTCCTTTGGTGTGAGGTGATACATAAAGACACACGCATATACACACATGCACGTGGCAAATCATTAACAAACTGGGAGATTTTAATATGAGTAGAAATGGCTATTTAGAACATATGAAAACAATGTCATGTAAGATCATCAGAGTCATGTATGCATAGGATGAAGATATTGCAGGCCTGAAAATAGATGCATTTGGGCCTGGGTTAAAAATCATTTGACAGATGTTTTAATCTGTCCCTTGCTAGAACTGATGCCAATGCTGAATGCCCAATCAGAAGATGAGTTGGCAGGTAAGACTACATTCTACAGTGTCTGGCTGGCCCTAAGGCATTTTGTGTGACTTGTGAAGACATTACTATGTCACAAAGATTATAGGCAGAGAGACTCAGCAGCAGGAAGAAGCACAGGACATGGGACGGGGGCAGCTGGGGATGACACAGGTGGGGCGATAGCAAGTGGTGTGGCAGGAGACCCGGCCACAGACTGGGCACAGGCAGCAGCAGGGGCAGCAGTAGCTGGGCCCGCAGCAGCTGGAGCCACAGCAGGAGGGGCGGCAGCAGCTAGAAATGCAGCAGGAGGGATGACAGCAGGTGGAGCCACAGCAGGCGGGACAGCAGCAGCTAGAAATGCAGCAGGAAGGGCGGCAGCAGCTGGAGCTACAGCAGCTGGAACCACAGCAGGAGGGGCGGCAGCAGCTGGAGCCACAGCAGGAGGGGTGGCAGCAGCTAGAGCCACAGCAGGAGGGGCGGCAGCAGCTGGACACACAACAGCTGGGACCGCAGCAGGTGGTCCTGCAGCAGGTGGTCTGGCAGCAGCTGGGGCGGCTGCAGGTCTTCTGGCCACAGCCCTGGTCAGAGCAGACGGAGCCACAGCAGGAGTCGACCATGGTGTCAGAGGGTGGAGGTTCTGGGTGGGTTTCCAGAAGAATGAGGTTCTCAAGTGTGATCTCTCCTTGCCCTTTGTCACTTTTATACCCTGCTGAGAGCTACTATGACCATGTGCAGGACACTTCTTGTTGTTTATCCTAATAGAAAATCAGTTAGTTTTAGTAAATCAGATAATTATTTTTATCTGGTAAATATACCTATATATAGAAAAGACTCCATTTCCTTCTCCTGTTGTACTGTGAGCTCTCTGGTTAAAACCAAGTGAATCAGCTCCCTTTATTTTTTCCCTTGTCTGATGTGTCTTCCAAAGTAGTCCCATCCCATGTCATTGTTTCATTGGATTTCACAAGTATTAAATCTTCATTTATGTATTTAACTCCAGGATAGTATGTTGAGAATGAATTTTATGATGACTAAATCTGCTGTCAAAGAGGTTAACAAGAAGTCATATGAGAATGCTGGTAGGAAAATAGGATGAAAGAGCCATCTTGCGGGGGGGGGGGGTCCCTTGTGTGCAGTGGAGAATACTGTGATTCCTTTGGATTTTATGGATGGCCAGTGAGGTGTGAAGGATCCTAACAAAGTTCCTATCTGTTTTGTCTTATTGAATCTATTCAATTTGAACATTATAATGCAATGATTCATTACTATTAAATAGTAAAAAACCCAGTGGCATGGATAGGTGTTTTTAAAAATAATTAAATTATTATGGACATGTTCTTCAGAGATAGGGTATCATAAAGGAGTATTTTTTAACCTATTTTAGTGGATGAACATACCCAATAGAATATGTATATTGAATATTTTCTTATATTCTGAGCTTTTGTCTCTCAAAAACTTATGTTTGAGGTATTTTGCTTGATATAAATCATATCTAAGGGGTTAAGCTTTAATCTGTGTCCTGTAGGCACTTGAATAAGACAAACAAGACACATATGTAGGGGTTTGGCAAGCATGTAGAACATTGTTGATAAATAAAAATTATGTACTTAAATCTGTACACTTACAAAATATGAGATAATACTAATAGTTACTATTTCTGAGTGCCTGTTGTGTGACAGGAATTTTGAGTCTTCTTTGTTACCTTGTTTATACTTCACAAGGGCTCTAAGAAGTGGTCACAACTTTTCTTAATTCTTCAGACATGAGGTAATTGAGGCTCAGATATATTGAAGTCGTATAGTCAATAGAGAAGATGGTTCTTTCTTAGAAGTTTCAAACAGGTGTGAGGAGTAACCCATGTCCTTTCTCATACTGTTTCATTTGTGTAAGTGTGCTTTCTCCCTTGTCAATTCAACAAACTCTTGCTCATACGTAAATGTCTAGTCTGGATACCAACTCATCTCTAATGTCTTTCTTGACATCTACCACATTCAAAACAAATCCTTCTTTCCCTTTTTCTCCAAGATATCTGTGCTATAGGGTATCACACTCTATCATAATTGGTTCATATTCCCCCCAATCCTTCTATATACCCCATGAGGTCAGAGATTGGCTTATTCATATATATAAACATGGTGCCTAGTAATTGATCTGAATGAATGTTAGTTGAGTGAATGTGGAATTTATGGAAAACATAGGGCATTTACTCACCCTTTATCATACTATAGATAATCTAGATGGATGGAGAAAAGAAAAATATTCAGACAGTGGGGATATGATTGAATGGGGGTTTATTTTTGGCTTCTGTTGTAGTAAATGACTTCTCTGGTTGGTATTTGTAGGATGGTAAAGAAAAATAATAATCCACTGCTAAAATGAGAATGTAAAGATATTCGAATTTATGCAAAGAAAGTGGATATTGTATCATCACACAGTTGGGAGAAAGGTGTGAGAGAACATCTAGGCTTTTAAAATATTTGGCTGGGGGTGGGTGGAGTGACAGGAAGCAGGAAGAAAGTTTAGGTGGTGGTTGCAGGCTAGGGATGAGAGATGAATGCCTGTCTAGGTTGGTGGCAATGGGAGCAGTAAGGAGGATAGTGATGCAATCGCACTTCAAAGAGAGTCAACCAGGATCACTTACAAAATGGGCAGTAGAGTTGACAGGAGAACTCACTGTTAAAGAGAACTCATAATTTAATATATTTTTAAATTGTATACACATACATTTTGCAATTAAATTCTGATAGTGAAAAGATAATCATTTGTAATAAAGAAAATATATTTTAAAATCTCACCAGAAACAAAGTAAAAAGACAAATGACTGAATGAAAAAAAAATACTTGCAATTTATACTAAAGACAAAGAGCCAATGACCTTAATATATAAAGCATTTCTAAAATTAGACTGGAGAAGAGGAAAAACCTGATGGAAAAATAAAATGAAGATCTTTCTTCATCATATAGAGATGCCCAGTCTCACACATAGGAATAGAAATGAAATTATACAGGATACAACTTCTCACCTGTGGGACTGTCAAAAACTCAAAATTTGACAATATTGTCTAATAGATTATGTGGAAATAGGCATGCTTATACCTTTCTTACAAAGATTTGACAATAATTAGTGGCATTATTCTTTGACTCAGCTATCCCAATTCTATAAATTATCCAAGGTTACTCAGGCAAAACTATAAAAAGATGTTATGCAAGATTATTCATGGCACTGCTATTTGTAAAAACAAAACAAGAGCTAGACACAACCTGGATGTCCTTCAGTAGTGTAGGAGTGAATAAGCTCTGGTGCATCCCCATGATAGAGTACTATTCAGCTGTAAAAAGGAATAAGGAGTATCTTTATATGGTACTATGAAGTAATCTCCAGGATATATTGTTAAGAGATGATAAAGCAGATGGAGCAAAGTGTCTATAGTATTCTACAATGTGTCTAAACAAATAAGGGAGGGATGTGGGTAGGGGATGGGCTAGATGGCTGAAGGGATTAAGGAAGGCACTTGGGATGAGCACTGGGTGTTATATGTAAGTGATGAATCACTGAATTCTACTCCTGAAACCAATGTTATACTATATGTTAACTAACTAGAATTTAAATGAAAATTTGGGAAAAAAAAAACAAATGCTGATGGGTAGAAAAAAATAAGGGAACACATATAGAAAATCTATTTGCTTATATTACATGAATTTTTTTAAATGAAGAACAGAGGAAAAAAACAAAGGGACTTATATTTCCTGCTGAGGAGTTTAGGGATTGGATTTACCTTTCTGCCTGAAGCAACTAAAAAACTAGACAAAATAAATGAAACTGTTTTTTAGACATTGGCTGTCAGGTCAGAACACTGGTAACTTAGGGGAAACAAATGAGGTGATCCCTAGAATTGCCTCAGTTTATTTCTTGAAGAGAGTTTCTGGGGGGTGCAGCTCTGGGAGAGAGAACCAGGTAGAACCTGGTAATCCTCCTGACTTGAGGAGACAGAGTTGGAATGAAGGAGGCCAAGTCGGCAGCAATTCACAGGATAGAGTACCAGAGAAGAGAGAGTTGCACAGAGAACCTCAGAGATCTGCAGAAGGTCCACCTGCATCTAGAGCTGAGTACTTATGAGTGAATGTACATGAAGAAACTACCCAAGGGCAGAAAAAGAGCTGCCCTGCCCCACCCTACCTCCATAAAAGACAAAGGGAACAATTCTTGGAGCTGACAAAAGGCCAGAAACAGCACATGCTCCCATGAGCCAGAGTGAAAAACCTTTTAATTCAGGGGTCATTGGTTAGAGTATTTAGAATAGTATTGCCTCAGGAGTGGGGCAAATTTTTCCCTAAAGGGTGCTCTGACCCCATCTCACACAGTTTATAAGTAAGTCTTGAAAGGATCAAACTATTAAATCAACTTAATTGCATCCCAGAACAATCAATTAATTGGATTCCATCAAAAAAATTTTACTTTTCAAAAGATACTGTTTAGACAGTAACCTCTTTGATATCGGCTGTAGCAACTTTTTTTCTAGATTTGTCTCCTGAGGCAAAGGAAACAAAAGCAAAAATGAACTATTGATATTACATCAAAATAAAAAGCTTGTGCACAGTGAAGGAAATGATCAACAAAACTAAAAACAACCAACTGAATGGGAGACGATATTTGCAAATGACGTGTCTAATAAAGAATTAGTATTCAGAATATATGAGGAACTTATAAAACTCAACACCCAAAAAGCGAATAAGCCACTTATAAAATGGGCAGAAGACATGAACAGACATTTCTCCAAAGATGACATATAGATGCTCATCATTATTTGCCATCAGGGAAATGCAAATCAAAATTATAATGAGGTAGGACCTCACACCTGTCAGCATGGCTACAATCAACAACAGAAGACACAACAGGTGTTGGTGAGGCAGTGGAGAAAGGGGAAGCCTCCCATGCTATTGGTAGGAATGCAAACATTGGGGGGGGTGCATCCACTGTGGAAAATGGTATGGAGTTTCCTCAAAAAGCTAAGTAGGGGCGTCTGAGTGGCTCAGTCATTAAACATCTTCCTCCAGCTCAGGTCATGATCCCAGGGTCCTGGGATCTAGCCCCATTTCAGGCTCCCTCCTCAGCAGGAAGCCTGCTTCTCCCTCTCCCACTCCCCCTGCTTGTGTTCCCTCTCTCACTGTGTCTCTATCAGATAAATAAAAATTCTAAAAAAAAACAAAACAAAACTAAAAGTAGAACTACCATATGATCAAGTAATCGCACTGCTGGGTCTTCCCTACCCTCCCCCAAATACCAAGACACAAATTCGAAGGATACATGCATCCCTGTGTTTATAGCTGCATGATTCACAACAGCCCATGTACGGAAGCCCAAGTGTCTGAGTGTCCACCGACAGATGAATGGATAAAGAAAATGGGGTCTCTATTGCCAATGGAAAAGTATTCAGCCACAGAAGACAATGAAATCTTGCCATTGGCAATGACATGAATGGAGCTAGAGAGTATACTGCTAAGTGAATAAATCAGTCAGAGAAAGACAAATCCACATGATTTCACTCATGTGGAATTTAAGAAGCAAAACAAATGAGCAAAGGGAAAAAAAAGAAACCAATCAAGAAACAGACTCTTAGAGAACAAACTGATGGTTACCAGAGGGTGGGCAATGGGTGAAATAGGTGAAGGAGATTAGGGAATTCACTTGTTGTGATCAGCGCAGTGTGATATATGGAATTGTTGAATCACTATTGTACACCTGAAATTAATATAACACTATTTTAACCACCTGAAATTAAAATCAAAAGTTTTAAAAAGATACTGTTTAGGAAATTAAAAGGCAAGTCACACACTGGAGAAAATACTTAACATATATCTCAAAAAGGATTTGTATATGGAACATATAAGGAATTCTTACTAGTCAATAATAAGCAACCTAACAAAAATGGGCAAAAGATTTGAATAGACCTTCATCAAAGCAAATATACAGATGGAAAGTCAACCCATGAAAAGATGTTTAACTTCATTAATCATTAGAAAAATTCACATTAAAACCCCAATGAGATAATACCATACACACTCTAGAATGGTTGACATTAACAAGATTGACCTTACGAAGTGTTGGTGATAACATGAAGCCATTGGAACTTTCATACAAGGAAGGAACATAAAATTGCACAATCACTTTGTAAAACAGTTTTTATTTTAAAGAGTTAAAGACATTATATGACTTAGCCATTCCACCCCAAAGTATTTCCCCAAGAGAAATAAAATCATATGAACAAAGAGGGGAAAAAGAGAGAAACCAAAAAACAGACTCTTAACTATAGAGAATAGGTAGTTACCAGAGAGGAGGTGGGTAGGTGGATGGGCGAAATAAGTGAAGGGGATTAAGAGTACACTTACGTTGGGCGCCTGGGTGGCTCTGTCTTTGAGTGTCTGCCTTCAGCTCAGGTCATGATCCCAGCGTCCTGGGCTCCCTGCTCTGTGGGAAGCCTGCTTCTCCCTCTCCCACTCCCCCTGCTTGTGTTCCCTCTCTTGCTGTGTCTCTCTCTGTCAAATAAAATCTTAAAAAAAAAAGAGTACACTTACCTTGATGAGCACTAATATATGGAATTGCTGAATCACTATATTATATACCTGAAACTACTATAACACTGTATGTTAACTACACTGGAATTAAAATTTAAAAAATAAAGCTAAAATGATATGTCCATATAAAGACTTGTTCACAAATGTTCATGGAGATTTTATTTGTAATATAAAGAAATCTGGGAAATAACCCAAGTGTCTACCAACAGGTGAATAAACAAATGCCATGTCTCCATACTACGAAAGACTTCTCAGTCATAAAAAGAAGTGCACTAGTGTTCACTTAAGCACCACATATACTAAAGTTGGAACAATACAGAGAAGATTAGCATGGCCCTTGCACAACGATGACACACAAATTTGTGAAGCATTCCATATTCCTCAGAGGGCACGCACACACAGGTGCACAGGAGCAAGCTGGAGACAGAATGGTTAAAGTAAAACATAAACTTGGAAAATACAGAAAAATAAACAGAAAACAACTAGTGATGCACATGACAACATGAATTTCAATATAATTATGCTGAGTGAAAAGCCAGGCAAGACAGAGTACACAATGGTAGGATTCCATTACATTCTAGAAAGTGGACACAAATTTATAGTGATAGTGGATTGGTAGTTCCCTGGGGGAGGGGATGGGAAGGAATTACAAAGGGGGTGATAGATGTTCATTACCTTGATGGTGGTGTTGATTTCATCAGTATGTATCAAAACAAATTATGTATGTTAAGTGCGATTTTTATATGTCAATTGTACGATTGTCAAATGTGCGATTTTATATGTCAATTCTCAGCTTAATAAAGCTGAAAAGAAAAAATGATGGAAGTATAGTCATAATTTTTTTTAAAGTTGACTCAGAAAAGGTAGAGGAGATAGAGTGGAGAAGAGAGGATAACAGCTAAATTCTTGGAATATGACTCGTTCTGTAGGTTTGACTTTGGACTCGTCAATATTTTCCATGGTTATAAAACAAAAAATTTTTAAATCTCGAGGAGAGGGAGCAAGATGGTGGAGGAGTAGGAGACCTGGATTTCGTCTGGTCTCAGGAATTCAGCTGAATAGGGATCAAACCATTCTGAACACCTACGAACTCAACAGGAGATCGAAGAAGAGAGTAGCAACAACTCTCTGAACAGAGAAGCGACCACTTACTGGAAGGTAGGACGTGCAGAGAAGTGAATCGGAGGCGATATGCGGGAGGATAGACGGTGGGGGAGGGGGCCTCCATTGGCTGCTTCTGGCAAGTGATAGAACCGCAGAGCACAAAATTGGAACTTTTAGAAGTCGGCTCCGCTGAGGGACGTCGCTCCAGTGGCTAAGCGGGGGGTGGAACCCTCGCGGGACAGTGTGGTCTCAGGACCCTCGGAGTCACACAAAGACTGGGGGTGCCTGAGTGCAGCAGAGCTCCCAGGTATTGGAGCGGGGAAGCCGGCTGCAGAGACAGAGCCGAGGCGCGGGCTCTCAGCTTGGGGTTGCCATAAACCGTGATCCGTGGCCCAGTCAGGCCACTGCTCCTCCAGCAGGGACCCACCAAGCAGCAGAGCTGGGGAGACTCCCCTTCCTCCCCTGAGAGGAGCAGCGCGGGAGCGCACCACAGGGATCTGCTGGATTTGGAGACTCCACAGGGGCTCAGGTGCCAGAGATAGAAACACTCGGTCACAGGCCGGGTGAGCACGGAGTGTGGCCGGAGACCAGGGAGACGGGAGTGACTGCTTTTCTCTGGGGGCACACTGAGGAGCAGGGCCCTGAGTTCTCAGCTCCTCCGGGTGGAGATTGGGAGGCCACCATTTTCATCCTGGTCCTCCAAAGCTGTACCGAGAGCTTGCAGGGAACAAAAGCTCCTGAGAGCAAACCCGAGCAGCTTGCTTAGCCTGGACCGACAAGGGCGGGGCAATTCTGCCTCCGAGAAAGACATTTGGGAACCACGGCAACAGGCCCCTCCCCTAGAAGATCAGCACGAAGAGCCAGCAAGCCAAGACCAAGTTTACCAATTAAGGAGAATGGGAGAACTCCAGCGCTAGGGGAATACTGCACATGGAATTCATGGCTTTTTTTTTTTTTACCATGATTCATTCGTTTTTCAGTTAATTTTTTAACTTTTTAAAAAAATTTTTCTTTTTCCTTTTTCAACCAACATCTTATCAATCCCTTTTTTAAAAAAACATTTTTTATTATTCATTTTTAGAGTCATATTTTATCCGTTCATAGTAGTTACCCTTATTTTTGGCATATATATATATAAGTTGTTCTCTCTTTAAAATTTTGAGATACAGTTTCTTCTAACATATCAAAATATACCCTAAATCACTAGTGTATGGCTTTCTTCTAGTCTCCTGCCTGATCACATTCTCTCCCCGTTTTTTTTTCTTTTTTTTCTTAAATCTTCTTTCTTTTTTCAATCAACTTATCAATTCCTTTTATAAAATCTTTTATAATTTTCATCTTTACAGTCATCTTCCATCCCTTCATTGTATCAACCCTTATTTTGTACATATATAAGTCTTTCTTCCTTTAAAATTTTAGGAGGCACTTTTTTCTAACAGACCAAAATACGTGCAAAATCTAGTGTGTGGCACTGATCTATGCACTAGCCTGATCATATTTCATCATATTCTGTTTTTTTTTTGTATTCTGTTTTTGTTTTTATCTTTTTCTCTTTTTTTTCCCTCTCTTTTTCCTTTCTTTCCCTTTCTTTTCCCCTGGTTTCAGGTCTTTTCTGATTTGTATAGAGTATATTCGCTGGGGACGTTGTTAACCTGTTAGCATTTTGTTCTCTCATTCATCTATTCTCCTCTGAACAAAATGACAAGACGAAAAAAATCACCTCAGCAAAAAGAACAAGAGGTAGTACCATCAGCCAAGGACCTACTCAATACGGACATTAGTACAATGTCAGACCTAGAATTCAGAATCATGACTTTAGAGATACTAGCTGGGCTTGAAAAAAGTGTGGAAGTTATTAGAAAAACCCTTTCTGGAGAAATAAAGGAACTAAAATCTAACCAAGTCGAAATCAAAAAGGCTATTAATGAGCTGCAATCAAAAATGGGGGCACTAACTGCTAGGATAAATGAGGCAGAAGAGAGAATCAGTGACATAGAAGACCAAATGATGGCAATAAAGAGGCTGAGAAAAAGAGCAACAACTACAGGATCATGAGGGTAGAATTCGAGAGATAAGTGATACGATTAGACGAAACAATATTAGAATAATTGGATCCCAGAAAAAGAAGAAAGAAAGAGAGGGGCAGAAGGTATATTGGAGCAAATAATAGCACAGAACTTCCCTAATGTGAAGAAGGAAACAGGCATTAAAATCCAGGAGGCACAGAGAACCCCTCTCAAAATCAATAATAATAGGTCAACACCCCGACATCTAATAGTAAAACTTAGGAGTCTCAGAGACAAAGAGAAAATGCTGAAAGCAGCTCAGGAGAAGAGATATGTAACCTACAATGGTAGAAACATTAGACTGGGAACAGACCTATCCACAGAGACCTGGCAGGCCAGAAAGGACTGGCAAGATATCTTCAGAGCACTAAACGAGAAAAATATGCAGCCAAGAATACTATATCCAGCTAGGCTGTCATTGAAAATTGAAGGAGAGATAAAAAGCTTCCAGGACAAACAAACACTAAAGGAATTTGCAAACACGAAACTAGCCCTCCAAGAAGTATTGAAAGGGGTCCTCTAAGCAAAGAGAGAGCCTAAAAGCAGCATAGATCAGAAAGGACAGAGACAATATACAGTAACAGTCACCTTACAGGCAATACAATGGCACTAAATTCATACCTTTCAATAGTTCCCTGAGTGGAAATGGGCTAAATGCCCCAATCAAAAGACACAGGCTATCAGATTGGATTAAAAAACAAGACCCATCAATATGCTGTCTGCAAGAGACTCATTTTAGACCCAAAGACACCCCCACATTGAAAGTGAGGGGGTGGAAAACCATTTACCATGCTAATGGACACCAAAGAAAGCTGGGGTGGCCATCCTTATATCAGACAAATTAGATTTTAAAACAAAGCCTGTAATAAGAGATGAAGAAGGACACTATATCCTACATAAAGGTTCTATCCAACAAGAAGATCTAACAATTGTAAATATCTATGCCCCTAATATGGGAGCAGCCAATTATATAAGGCAATTAATAACAAAAGCAAACACATCGACAACAATACAATAATAGTGAGGGACTTTAACACCCCCCTGACTGAAATGCACAGATCATCTAAGCAAAAGATCAACAGGGAAATAAAGACTTTAAACGACACACTAGACCAAATGGACTTCACAGACATATTCAGAACATTCCATCCCAAAGCAACGGAATACACATTCTTCTCTACTGCCCATGGAACATTCTCCAGAATTGATCACATCCTAGGTCACAAATCAGGTCTCAACTGGTACCAAAAGATTGGGATCATTCCCTGCATATTTTCAGACCACAATGCTTTGAAATTGGAACTCAATGACAAGAGGAAAGTTGGAAAGAACTCCAATACATGGAGGCTAAAGAGCATCCTACTAAAGAATGAATGGGTCAACCAGGAAATTAAAGAAGAACTAAAAAAATTCATGGAAACCAATGAAAATGAAAACACAACTGTTCAAAATCTTTGGGATACAGCAAAGGCAGTCCTGTGAGGAAAGTATATAGCAATACAAGCCTTTCTCAAGAAAGAAGAAAGGTCTCAAATACACAACCTAACCCTACACCTAAAGGAGCTG
>NW_027397114.1:9708749-9743571 GCF_003265705.2 Callorhinus ursinus
CTGGAGGGTGTTATGCTGAGTGAAATAAGTCAATCAGAGAAAGACATGTATCACATGACCTCACTGATATGAGGAATTCTTAATCTCAGGAAACAAACTGAGTGTTACTGGAGTGGTTGGGGGTGGGAGGGATGGGGTGGCTGGGTGATAGACATTGGGGAGGGTATGTGCTACGGTGAGCGCTGTGAATTGTGCAAGACTGTTGAATCACAGATCTGTACTTCTGAAACAAATAACGCAACATATTTTAAGAAAAAAGGAAAAGAAGAAGATAACAGGAGAGGAAGAAAAGGGGAGTATGTCAGAGGGGGAGACGAACCATGAGAGATGATGGACTCTGAAAAACTGAGGGTTCTAGAGGGTAGGGGGGTGGGGGGATGGGTTAGCCTGGTGATGGGTATTGAGGAGGGCACGTTTTGCATGGTGCACTGGGTGTTATGAACAAACAATGAATCATGGAACACTGCATCAAAAACTAATGATGTAATATATGGTGATTAACATAACAATAAAAAAAATTAAAAAAAAAAAGGTCTTGGAGGCCAACTTGAAGTTGCTTATTTGAACATCAGTAGAGGGATATGAACTGGAATGGATTGATTCACCATCAAGTATATTGAAATCCATGAGTTCATATTAATGCAAAATTTAAAAAAACAACAAACTCTTTCATCATCCTTGGGGGATGCAAACTGGTAAATAAAGGGAAAGAATCAAACATTTATTTTGCCTTTCCTGTACGTACTACTCCTCTGGATAACTAAATGTTGACAAGGTGAAGTTTCTCTTTATGGAATTATCCCAGCTAATAAATAGGGAGGGGAATATTAGAATCACAATATCATGATTTTGCTATGCCTAAATGAAATAATGGTCCTAGGCAATGATCATCAACAGCTGATAACATCAAAAAAAAGGGAGACAACTGGACAATATGGGCCTCCTGATGGAAAAGCACACCACTATCTCTGAAGCAGTCTTTCGGTCCTACAGATCTTTTGGGATATAGTCTCCCATTTACAGGTTCAGCCATTCTCTGGGTTAGTTGTGTATCTTAACCGTAGTTATTGGTCTGTGACAAAGGGAGGTGGGAGAAGGTAGTGAGAGGAGCTTGTGTTGTCTATTTTTCAAGAGTGAAGCTTCTGCATCATCTTCACGAATGGAGGTGGCACTGAATGTCAGCAAAGAAATCGGATCACTTCTGCAAGCCCAGAGGGTTCAGGGAAATTTGGGGACTCAAGATCTTCAAGTGCATCAATCCAGATGTCTCCATCTCATATCTCAGGGTCCCCTTCTCTACCTTGGCATGGCCGAACTACCTAGGCTGAATGAACAACCACCTCTGGAGCTCTGCTCCTCCTCTAATGAAGTCCTAGCCTTGGTCCTCAGCTTTATTTACCCTTTATGAGAGTCAATTTCTATGCTGCCAGTGAAACCTCTGACTTTTACATCTGTCCTTTAATCTCTGATTTATCACCCTCAGCCTTTCGTTATGTTTTCCCAAGTCATCAATTGCTCCCAGGTACTTTCAATTTCATTTTCCTTTTAATTATTAACTGCTTTCACAGATATATAATATGGAAAAGATGTCCCAGGGAGCATTAATTGCTTACAGGTTTTCCAAAAAAGTTTTTCACAGATTTTTATCCATGAATTCCCAAGAATATGTTTTATCTAAGAACTTAAAACTGCCAGTGAAACCAAAACTGTGACTAATGTGGGCTCTCCCTCTTTTGTAAAATTGACAAAGCCATATTGTCTGTGCTACACATGTAGGTAAAATATAGTTGTCCAGACTGTACAGAAAATCTTTTTTTAATTTATTTTTTAATTTAAATTCAATTAGTTAACATATAATGTATTATTGGTTTCAGAGGTAGAGGTCAGTGACTCATCAGTCTTATATATTACCCAGTGACTGCATTGAAAATCTTATAGAAGAGTACCATCACACTGAATTTTCATACAAGAAAGTGGTGGTTTATTTTGGCATAGAGTTTATAACATAGGAAAATTTGGGGGATAAGAATTATAAAAGAGAATCCATTGGACAATTAAGAGAGACTATAAAAATCTGTAATGTAGAAATACTGAAATCAAACTTCAGCTCCTTGAGCTTGATCAGAGCTGGTGCCTCAAAATTAAGGAGAATTTGGGAGAATTGGTCAATACAACATTGTAGTTGCTTTGTTGTAAGAAAATTCACACTTGGATGAAAGGGAGAGGTCCAGAAGTAGAATTTGGACTGAGGCCAGAATGTGCTCACAGAGTCAGTGGGACTGTGATGGGCTCATTGGAATCGTGAGATGCAACTCAGTTGAGCAACATTAACCCCACTTCCTGTGTCCTAATGGTTGGCACAAAAAGAGTCTATATCTGAGGGGCAGAGGTAAATGGAGATGGTGGTCGCAGGGCAGGGGGCTCAGCAGCAAGAGGAGGCACAGCACATGGGACGGGGGCAGGTGGAGATGACACAGTTGGGGCGATAGCAAGTGGTGTGGTGGGAGACCCGGCCACAGACTGGGCGCAGGCAGCAGGAGGGGCAGCAGCAGGAGGGGCGGCAGCAGCTGGAGCCACAGCAGGAGGGGCAGCAGCAGCTGGACCCACAGCAGCTGGGGCGGCAGCAGGTGGTCCGGCAGCAGGTGGGGTGGCAGCAGCTAGAGATGCAGCAGCTGGGCCTGCAGCAGCTGGGGCCACAGCAGCTGGAACCACAGCAGGAGGGGCGGCAGCAGCTGGACACACAGCAGCTGGGGCGGCAGCAGGTGGTCTGGCAGCAGCTGGGGCGGCAGCAGGTCTCCTGGCCACAGCCCTGGTCAGAGCAGATGGAGCCACAACAGGAGTCGACCATGGTGTCAGTGGAAGGAATGAGGTTCCACAAGTGGGTACAAATGGGTTTCCACGAGGGTGGTTTCTTGAATTTGAATGTCTCCTTACCTCTGTCCCCTTTTATACTCTGCTGAGTAGCTGATGTTACTGTGAGGAACACTTTTGTTATTATTCCTGCCAGGAAACAATTAGTGTTACTAAGTCAATAATTATGTTTATCAGGTTAAATATGCCAGTATCTAAGAAAAGCATCATTTCCCTTTTTCTGCAGCGTTGATTCATTGAACCACATTCCCATTTTTTTTCTGTCTAATGTATCTTGTAAGTTGGAGCTGTCATATGATATTCTATTACCGACTTTTTCTGTGTGTCCCATTTTTGTGTATGACTCCAATGATCATATTTTGTTTTATTTTAATTCCAGTATAGTTAACATACAGTGTTACATTAGTTTCTGGTGTACGATATAGTGATTCAACAATTCTATACATCACCCAGTGCTCATCACAACAAGTGCACTCCTTAATCCCCATCACCTGTTTCACCCAGTGATGAGTCTTTCCTATTTCCTTATCAGCACTCCACCTGACAGTAGCATGCATTTTTCCACTTTGACCAGAGAGAGAGTGAGAGGATTGTCATTGTGAAAACCATCCTCAAAATATGATCATGGATTTCATTCTTTATTTTCCATGATCATATTTTGAGGATGGCTATTACAGTGCCAAGTCTCTCTCCCTCACCCTTCCTTTCCTTTTCTTTCTCTCTTTCTCTTTCTCTCTTTCTTTCTCAATGTGGGAAAATGCATGCTACTGTCAGGTGGAGTGCTAATAAGGAAATAGGAAAGATTCATCACTGGGATTACTTGTGTACAATGGATGGGGAGGACTGGACTGTGTTTCCTGGATGATTGGAGAGTCAGAGGGTCACAAACGGCGTTCTAAACTCATTGTAATGACTCTACCTCAAGATGTAGCTTTGACTCATTCCTTTTTGTTGAAAGAACCATTTTCAGAAATGAACTTTTTCCTTCAGGAGTCTTTTCCACATATAGTATGCCAAAGGTAAGCAGGTTTGATCTTTCTTTTGAGTGGCCAACTTATGTAATAGATTCTGCATTATATAGAAGATTTTATTTAAAGCATCTTTTTCTTGTCCTCTTTCCATAATTCAAATTCAAGTCTTTCTGCTTAAAGAAGATGTAGACAGATAAGCCTTGCTGTTTGTATAGGCACTTAACTCTGGTATATTGAAAGGCAAGATTTTGGCAAATATTCAAAGCATCAAAGAATTAGTGTCCAAAACAAGCATTATGTATTTAAGGCTCATGTACTTACTGTGAAAAATGAGATACCACAGATACTGTTTGTGCTTGCCGTGCACCAGATAGTCTGCTGAATGCTTTGTAATTTCTGTGTTGAATTTTCTTCTTAAAGAACCCTTGAAGTACTCATTATTCTCTGAGTTCACATAGAGGAGTGGTTAGGTTGCTAATCCTATGCAGTGTATACCTTTGATTGTGCTGTTACATCTCCTTAGATCCTTAGAAAGTTCATTCTCTCACATCAACTCAGCAATTCCTTATTCTCTCTTTAAGTTCCAGCCCAGAGGGCTCCCTCCTCCCTTTTGTTTTCCTTGACATTTCTTCTTCTTCTTTTTTTGTTTTTAAACCTCATCTGCTCCTCCTTTATGTTTGATATCACATTGTGGAACACTCAGACTTCTCACATCTACTGTAACCTGAATGTGATTATCTGTCTCCAGCTGGATAGAGACACCTGAGGTGAATGCTTGAACCTTATAGTATTTTCATCATGCATGGAACAGAGCATGTCATCAGTGACTTTTAAAAAAAATACTTTCTAGGAATCACTTTTTAAATTTAAATGTTGTTTTGCAATTACGTACTTATGCTCCCAAAATAAATTCTACAAAGTGAGGCATGTTTAAGGAAGTCTTGCTATTTCTGTTCCTTCCCTCCCCCACAGAGAATCATTTTTATAATGTAAGGTTTTCCCTCCCACTGCTATGTTAAATATGTGTGTTTGCATTTGCATAGTTGTATCTCCTTTGTTTCTTAGGTAAATGGTTGTACACTAGATACACTTTACTCCAATTTGCTTTGCTTCACTTAACAATTTATCCCGGAGTTATGTTATTTCACAGTAGTATAGTTCAGATATTCATTTCATTTTTAGCCACAAAATGTCCTATTCTGTTGCTGTAATGTGATTTATTTAGCCAGCCCCCTATTGATGGACATTTGGGTTGTGTTCAGGCTTTCCCTATTAAAATAATACTGTGCACTTGAAGTATCTTTTTTACCTTGGGGGTTGTGAATTTGATCTATATCTGCAAGATCCACCTTATTAATTATGTGTAGTTATTTTGTATTCTTATTAATTTTTCTTCATATGTTCTTTCTTTAAGTACACAGTATGTTAGTCTTTGATTTTGGCTTGTGTCTTTTTATTCTTGCATCACCATTTGTTTCTGAAGTTTAACTTTGTAGTTATATTTTCACTGTAGCCTTTACTATAATAAAGTATCCCACTTTGTGTCCTGTAATGCTTTTTGGTAAAAATCTAACTTGTTTGGTATAAAAATTGTGACTTCTGCTTTATTTTATTTGCATTTTCTATGATATGTCTTTATTCTTTTACTTTTAACCTTCTGAAACCTGTTGTTTTAGTTGTATCTCTTGTACACAGCAGTGTTGGGTTTTTATTTTTTAGCCAATCTGAAAATCTTTTTCTTTTTACAGGTGAGTTGAGCCTATTACATGTATCAGTATGGTCAATTGATCAATATGTTTGACTTTAGTTATGTAATATTTATTATATATGTAGTTTGTTATATGTGTATCATAATGAATAGTGACATATAATATATAATGAATGGTGTCATACAACACATAGTGAGTTATGCATATGTAATATATATGTTAAATACCTACATCTCTACCTCTTTCTGTTTCTCTTTACCTCTAATCCTTTATTGCTTTATTCTCTCTTTTTCTAATATGTCTTTGACATTTAGCAAGGTTTGTATTTTATACTAACAGTTACCTTTAAAAAAAACATTTGTATAGGGCGCCTGGGTGGCTCAGTTGTTAAACGTCTGCCTTCGGCTCAGGTCATGATCCCAGGGTCCTGGGATTGAGTCCCACATCAGGCTCCTGCTCGGCAGGAAGACTGCTTCTCCCTCTCCCACTCCCCCTGCTTGTGTTCCTGCTCTCACTCTCTCTCTCTGTCAAATAAATAAATAAAATCTTTAAAAAAAAAACATTTGTATATAATACTCTACGAGACTGATTTTCTGGCTGCTGTTACTTGATTCTCTATTTTAAGGAATATTGAAATGACTTAGTTACTTCTTCATCCTCCACAGCTTCAGCATTAGATCTGTTACTACCTAGGCAATTAGCAACATTTTTCTACTTTATGTATTCTCTTTCCTTTTCCTCTTTTTTTTTTAATTGTATTATATCTACATGGTCAGTCTTTAGCCATCAGATATCATACGCCTCTTGCCTGTTCATCATTCATTCTTAGTTCTACAGATAAGAAGTATGTATTTCTCATTATATTCAGCCTATAATATATTTATATATCACCCTCTGCTAGTCTTCATGTAGATATCCCTCCAATATCTTCAGTCATCTCGTTTGTTTAAAGCTCATTCACTAACAAATGCCTTAGGATAGGCCCACAGGGAGAATATTCCCTGAGGTCTCTCATGTTCACAGTAGTTTATTTGTGGCATGGAGTTTGGTTTGGCTGGATATAAATCCTGGGATCACATTTTCTTTCCTTGAATGTGTTAAGAATGTTACTTTACTATCTTCTGACATGAAGTGTTGCCATCAAAATGTGTGAACACTATCCTGTTTCTTTTTCCTTTTAACTGACATGGATATTTTGCCTAGATATTCAAATGATTTTTTTTCTTTAAAATACAGTAGTTTTATATCATCATAATATAATGTAATATAATGTAGTATTATATGTTATATATTTATTGTTATTATTATGTCTCAGTTTTTACCACCATGGGCTGATTTATCCAGGTATATACAACTATTCCTTCATTTGAATTATAGTTCTTAGTATGTTTCATTGCTTTGTTTCTCCCTTTGGGATATCTATTACATATATTCTTTACCTACTTTCTATGTCACTTTTCCCTTTGTTTCATTTTTCAAGATTGCTTTAGAAATTCTAGGTTCTTTGCTTCTAAGCATCTACTAAAAAGTCTGAGATTTTTTATTGGGATTACATTGAATCTTTAGATAGACTGCAGGAGAATTGACATTTTAACACTAAACCTCCTTCCAATCCAGGGACATGGCATACATCTCCATTTATCTAGACCTTCTCTAATTTCTCTTTGTAAAATTTTGCAGCTGTAGGGGCAGAACTCTTCCATGTTTTTGTTGCCTTTTTCCCTCAACATCCTATGTTTTTGATGCTTTTGAAAACAGAATTGCTCTTATTTAATTTTAATTAAATAATTGATAGTATATAAAATACAATTAATAAGAAATAAAATAAATTTATAATATAAATCTCACGTCCTTGTCAAATTCACTTACTAGATTCGGGAGTTGTAGTGTGGGAGCCCTACCTTCTGTGAGTTCTCACCCCAAGTGAGTAATTAATGATTTAGCTCCATTCTGTTCCTCATCAGTGAAGGTGTCCCTACCTCCCTCTCCTAACTTGGCGACCTTACGGTGGCCCTAGGGTTGAAGGGTGGGGTACATCATTAGTAAAACTGATCTTTTGGCAACCATGTCCCCATATGTATCACAGATACTTTCATCTAAAGAGGGGTTTCAAACCTCAGTCTTATTCATACAAGTAAAAGCACAGAGAAAAAATATTGTGTAGAAACCTGAGTGGACGGGCGCCTGGGTGGCTCAGTTGGTTAAGCGACTGCCTTTGGTTCAGGTCATGATCCTGGAGTCCTGGGATCGAGTCCTGCATCGGGCTCCCTGCTCAGCGGGGAGTCTTCTCCCTCTGACCCTCCCCCCCTCTCATGTGCTCTCTCTCTCTCTCTCTTTCTCTCTCTCAAATAAATAAATAAATTAAAAAAAAACCTGAGTGGACAAATGTATAGAAAAACATTTAAAAGTAAATAAACTCTACTAGAATATCTGCTCTATTACTATAGAGAGCTTTCTGTGTGTTGGTCTCTGCTGCTACTCTAGTACCTTTAACAGTGCCTACCATGTAATAAATGTTCAATAAATATCATTTGGATGAATGAGTGAAGAAATTGGCCTTTGGGAGGGTCAGTGAAAGCAGACCCACCTTTCAGTGAGAACACTGCGTCCCCGTTTTCCCATGGAAGCAATTGACAGGAACTCAGGAATACCCTCTTAATGTGGTCATGCAGTTTACAGTTTATCCCAGTTTCCACCAAACACATCATCTTATCAAGGGCATGCTTTACTCATCTAGGCTACCTACCTGTCCCTTGAATGCATGAGGATCTGAAACTTCTCTATCAACAGAAAAAAATGAGACATGACTGAGGCCCTGTTGCAAATAGAGTCGGAATCAGTGCACATTTGATTTACTGCGAGGATGACATCAGTGTCATTGAGTACAAGCCTGAATACAAATTGTAGACTGTGCTGAATGATACATTGCATAACTATGGCGGCTGGTGTGATGCATGAAACATGTATTGTGTTCTTTTTGCTTTTATATATCTACAGTCTTCCAAATGTCTACTTTTCACTCTTTTGTTTATTTTCCTAGGGCAGGTTCATAGTGTTAGGTGATTTGCCCATGAAATAAGGAGGCACGTAGGTAAGAATCAGGCAGTGAATAATGGAACCTGACTATTATTGAGAAGTGACAAGACCATGTGTGTATCCTGCAGGTGTAGGTCAAATACACTTGCCTACCAGCTGAAGACAAAATCATAAGGGAGCAACAATCACACTGAATTGTTAATGCAGGGAAGTAACTTTATTTTGGTACAAAAATATATCAGGTTACAGAAAAGGCCTATAAAAGGGAAGTTAGGGAATGATTTCACCAATTGTCAGGTCGAAGAGTAAAATCTGTTACTGTATAAGTGCTCTTCACCATATCCATCTTCTTCAACAGCATGATTGGTTTCCTCAGTGGAATTAAGGCCCAATTCAGTTGAGCAACCTCATTTCCACTCCATGTGTTCTAAAAGCACAAAAGGAGGGACTACAAATGTGGGGCAGAGGTAAACAGAGACCGTGGTCACAGGGCAGGGGGCTCAGCAGCAAGAGGAGGCACAGCACATGGGACGGGGGCAGGTGGAGATGACACAGGTGGGGCGATAACAAGTGGTGTGGCAGGAGACCCGGCCACAGACTGGGCGCAGGCAGCAGGAGGGGCAGCAGCAGGAGGGGCGGCAGCAGCTGGAGCCACAGCAGGAGGGGCAGCAGCAGCTAGGAATGCAGCAGGGGGGGCGGCAGCAGCTGGAGCCACAGCAGCTGGAGCCACAGCAGGAGGGGCGGCAGCAGGTGGTCTGGCAGCAGGTGGGGCGGCAGCAGCTAGAGATGCAGCAGCTGGGCCTGCAGCAGCTGGAGTCACAGCAGCTGGGGCCACAGCAGGAGGGGCGGCAGCAGCTGGACACACAACAGCTGGGGCGGCAGCAGGTGGTCCTGCAGCAGGTGGTCTGGCAGCAGCTAGGGCTGCAGCAGGTCTCCTGGCCACAGCCCTGGTCAGAGCAGACGGAGCCACAACAGGAGTTGACCATGGTGTCAGAGGGTGGAGGTTCTGATATTAGTAAGAGAGTGAGCTTAGTGAATTTGAAAATCCCTCTGCTGCTTGTCTTCTTTTATACTCTGCTGAAGCTGCTATTTTCTTGTCTTGGACAATTTCCTAGTTTTCTTTTCCTAAAGAAATATTAGTCATTTAATTAGATCACTGTGTTTTTCTGCTTAAATATTTTCAAATGAAGAAAAATAAGATTTCCTTTTCCTGGTGTGTTAAGATTTCCAATCTGGTCATTCTCAAAATTGTCTTTTCTATTTTCTTGTTTGTCAAAAGGGCCTATCACATGGGTTCAGTCACTGATGTTTACCTGTGATCTGTGTATCACTCCATGATGTTGTTTGGACAAATTATTCACATGATGCCAAGGTCTCTTTTGATGTCAGAGAGAGGTAGAATTATAGTAGGGAATAGAAAAAATTTCATCTTTATGAGTTACCTGTGTGCTACGAGGAAGACAGACCCTATCTGTGAGTCACAAATACTCATTAGAGAATAGACTCTGGCTGTTTCAAAGTATGTGCTAAGTATTATTTCCTGTGTTCAATTTGAAACTGTTAGCAACAGCTCATTGTAAATATTAAAAGGTATTTATTTGGGATCTCTTTGAAGGGACTCTCACTGGCCCAGTATGGAACAACTTGAACAGCAAAATGAATAGTGGTAGTAATGGATTTTAACCCATTAAAAAAAAGAATTCATGAGTCCATATTGAGACTAATTAAAGAAATGAAAAAGATGAGAAAGTTATCCATGGTAGTAGAATGTCAACTAATAAATGTAGAAGGAAAAACTGAGTCACAAAATTACCGTTTACAACCCTCATAATAAAACTTGATTCAGGTAAATGTCATCAATGGATGCTACAGCTAATAGGTGGAAGTTTGTTGGGGGACAGGATATTTGCACACCTTTAAAATATTTCCTCATCAGGGGGGCGCCTGGGTGGCTCAGTCGTTAAGCGTCTGCCTTCAGCTCAGGTCATGATGCTGGGGTCCTGGGATCGAGCCCCGCATCGGGCTCCCTGCTCAGCGGGAAACCTTCTCTCTGTCCCTCTGCCACTTCCCCTGCTTGTGCTCTGTTTCTGTCTCTCTCTCTGACAAATAAATAAATAAAATCTTTAAAAAAATAAAATATTTCCTCATCAGTTATTTATTAATTTCTAAGGGAAAAATGCTAACTTTACTGTGGAGAAACTTCAGAAAAAAACCTTAACCAGTGTTAGCATCATTAATAATAGGACCAACGGACATGTGTCTCCCTAAGTCACACACTGAATGGACACATCACTTATGTAGTATTCCTGTCAAAACGCACCACCCAAATCAAATCATGAGGGATTCAGACAAATCCATACTAAGGAATATTCCACGTAATGATTTCTCTTTTAAAATGTCAGAATCACCAAATATAAAGACAAACCAAGGAAGTGTTTCAGATTTAAGGAGACTAAAGAGACACAATATCTAAATGCAATTCACAAATGTGGATAAAAATTTCTCTATAGGATATTCTTGGTACAACTGGCAACATGCAGATATTAAATGTATATTAAGGGATAGTAATGCATCAACATTTAATTGATACATGTACTCTGGTTATGCCAGAAAATGTCCTTAGTCTTAGGATTTTAAGTTTATATATTTAAATCTTTGTGTCTATATCTACCTATAGCTGTCTATTGGAAAGAAATAAAACGTGGCAAAATGTTGAATCTAGATGAAAGTTATATGGTATAAAGGGGGTCTTCATATTACTGTTCTGTAAGTTTGATTTTTTTTTCAAAGGTTAAGATTGAAAGAATCTTTTTCTTCAGTGTTAATATATCAAGAGGGAGTAATTAGTATCTTTTGGGAGAAATACTAATATATAACAAATTTTACTTATAGGAGCTTCTGTAATAACCTTTTTTTATATTTCTAACTAGTGCAATAAATCTTTCATTTTCTTGGGACCTTGAAAATATAGGACTTTTGGCAACATTGCTGATTGAATTGTACAAGCAAATAGAAATGCTTGAAAAGTATTTTAATTACATGGCTGAATTTGAAAAAAGAAAAGAAAAATTCTCATTTTCCAGAAATGAAAAGAGAACTCAAACTGTAAACAGTAGCTGATGTCCTAGGGCCTATGGAATTTGTTGGTATCTAGTTATAGGCTCTCAGAATCAGAGGTTGGTAGTTAATACCCAGGCAGGTGCAAGAAATGGGACCTCAAGCTGTCACAACGCAGGATCCAAGAAGGGAGAACTCTTTATAGAGTTTGCATATCTAAAGTGGCACCTTGTAAGATGTGGACAAGAAAACCTTATCTGCCCATAAGGGATTTTACATGGTAATCAAGGCTCCTGGGAGCATCTCAGCCACAGCAACACTAGCAAGCTTTTTAATTTATACATATACATACTGAAGGAATCTTTGAGATTTGTGCAAAGTGTTACAAAACAGTGAATGTCCTTGGAATCATCAGAAACAAAAGCAAAAATCATAGCACACAGAAATAACTGTTATAAAAGAATATATAAGAATATATATAGAATATTAAAGAACTCAAAAAAGCACTAACTACGAGGAAAAGAAACCACACACAGGCTGAATGGGATGTCCACAGGGGAAAATGTTCTAAAATACTCAAGAGCATAATCCACCATGAATAGCATAGTAGGTACAAGAAAAGAAAATATAACCTCAAGAATTGAGATAATTGAAGATTCTGAAGACTATAAATAACTTGGAATTCAAAGAGGCTCTTTAATCTTTGGCTTGATGTTTCCATCACTTTTGTTAAATTGCCCATCAGGTATCTCTTTGTTTATAGCTTCTTCTCTGTTCTCTTTTCCTGGGACTCAAGTTTATGTGTACGTTTGATCTTTCACTTTGTTTCATGTGTATCTCATGCTCTTGTCTGTATTTTTTTTTTAACTTTTTCCTCTTTGTATTTTAATGTGGATATTTTCTACTTCCAATGTGTTCTCTCCCTCTTCTGTCCAATCTGCTAAACCCCTTTATTGAGTTCTGAATTTTCAGGATTTGAGTTTTTCAGTTCTAGGATTTTCACTAGACTTCTGTTTTCATTTTTGTTTTTACATATTCTGGTTCTCTGATGAAATTTGCCATTTCTCATCTATTACTTTAAACATATTAATCATAGTTATTTTAAGGTTAGTTTTAATACTTCACATGGATCATCTTTGAATCTATATCTACTGTCTTTTCCTTGGTCTTAGTAATTTGGTCCTTTTTTCTTCCGGCATATCTATTTTTAATTGAATACCAGACATTATATATGAAAAACTAGAGGGGGGGCGGAGCAAGATGGCGGAGGAGTAGGAGACCTGGATTTCGTCTGGTCTCAGGAATTCAGCTGAATAGGGATCAAACCATTCTGAACACCTACGAACTCAACAGGAGATCAAGGAAAAGAATAGCAACAACTCTCTGAACAGAGAAGCGACCACTTACTGGAAGGTAGGACGTGCGGAGAAGTGAATCCGAGGCAATATTCGGGAGGATAGACGGCGGGGGAGGGGGCCTCTGTCGGCCGCTTCTGGCGAGTGATAGAGCCGCGGAGCACAAAATCGGACCTTTTAGAAGTCGGCTCCGCTGAGGGACGTTGCTCCAGTGGCTAAGCGGGGGGTGGAACCCTCGCGGGACAGTGTGGTCTCAGGACCCTCGGAGTCACACAAAGACTGGGGGTGCCTGAGTGCAGCAGAGCTCCCAGGTATCGGAGCGGGGAAGCCGGCTGCAGAGACGGAGCTGAGGCGCGGGCTTTCAGCTCAGGGTTGCCATAAACTGTGATCCACGGCCCAGTCGGGCCACTGCTCCTCCAGCAGGGACCCAACAAGCGGCAGAGCGGGGAGACTCCCCTCCCTCCCCCAGGAGGAGCGGCGTGGGACCGCACCGCAGGGATCTGCTGGGTTTGGAGACTCCACACAGGGTCGAGTGCCAGAGATAGAAACGCTCGGTCACAGGCCAGGGGAGCACGGAGTGCGGCCAGAGAGTGGGGAGACTGGAGTGACTGACTGCTTTTCTCTGAGGGCGCACTAAGGAGCGGGGCCCCAAGTTCTCGGCTCCCCCCGGGCGGAGTTTGGGAGGCCACCATTTTCACCCTGGTCCTCCAATGCTATACGGAAAGCTTGCAGGGAACAAAAGCTCCGGAGAGCAAACCCGAGCTGATTGTTTAGCCCGGACCCGGCAAGGGCGGGGCAATTCCGCCTCCAGTAAAGACATTTGGGAACCACGGCAACAGGCCCCTCCCCCAGAAGATCGGCAGGAACAGCCAGCCAAGAACAAATTTAACGATCAAGGAGAATGGGAGAACTCCAGAGCGAGGGGAATACTGCACATAGAATTCATGGCTTTTTTACCATGATTCATTAGTCTTTCAAAGTTAATTTTTTTTAACTGATTTTTTTTGAATTTTTCTTTTTCCGTTTTCCAACCAACATCTTATCAATCCCTTTTTTTTAAAAAAACTTTTATTTTTCATTTTTAGAGTCATATTCTATCCCTTCATAGTAATTACCTTTATTTTTGGCATATATATATAAGTTGTTCTCTCTTTAAAATTTTGAGATACAGTTTCTTCTAACATATCAAAATATACCCTCAATCTCTAGTGTATGGCTCTTTTCCATTCTCCTGCCTGATCACTTTCTCTCCCCTTTTTTTTCTTTCTTTCCTTCTTTTTAATCGTCTTCTTTATTTTTTCAAACACCTTCTGATCAATTCCTTTTTTAAAAATTGTTTATAATTTTCATTTTTACAGTCATATTCCATCCCTTCATTGTATCACCCTTATTTTGTACATATATGTCTTTCTTTCCTCAAAAATTTAGGAGGTACTTTCTTCTAGCAGACCAAAATACACCCAAAATCTAGTGTGTGGCACTGATCTATGCACCAGGCTGATCATATTTGATCATATTCTCTTTTTTTTTGTTTTGTTCTGTTTTTGTTTGTTTTTATCTTTTTCTTTTTTTCTCTCTTTTCTTTCTTTCCCTTTCTTTTCCCCTGGTTTCAGGTCTTTTCTGATTTGTTTAGAGTATATTTGCTGGGGACGTTGTTAACCTGTTAGCATTTTGTTCTCTCATCCATCTAGTCCTCTCTGGACAAAATGACAAGACGAAAAAAATCACCTCAACAAAAAGAAGAAGAGGTAGTACTGTCGGCCAGGGACCTACTCAATATGGACATTAGTGCGATGTTGGACCTAGAGTTCAGAATCATGACTTCAAAGATACTAGCTGTGCTTGAAAAAAGCATGGAAGTTATTAGAGAAACCCTTTCTAGAGAAATAAAAGAACTAAAATCTAACCAAGTCGAAATCAAAAAGGGTATTAATGAGATGCAATCAAAAATGGGGGCACTAACCGCTAGGAAAAATGAGGCAGAAGAGAGAATCAGTGATATAGAAGACCAAATGATGGAAAATAAAGAGGCTGAGAAAAAGAGAGATAAACAACCACTGGATCACGAGGGCAGAATTCGAGAGATAAGTGATACGATAAGATGAAACAACATTAGTATAATTGGGATCCCAGAAGAAGAAGAAAGAGAGAGAGGGGCAGAAGGTATATTGGAGCAAATAATAGCAGAGAACTTCCCTAATGTGAGGAAGGAAACAGGCATCAAACTCTAGGAGGCACAGAGAACCCCTCTCAAGATCAATAATAATAGGTCAACACCCCAACATCTAATAGTAAAACTTACAAGTCTCAGAGACAAAGAGAAAATCTTGAAAGCAGCTCAGGAGAAGAGATATGTAACCTATAATGGTAGAAATATATGATTGGCAACCGACCTATCCACAGAGACCTGGAAGGCCAGAAAGGACTGGCAAGATATCTTCAGAGCACTAAACGAGAAAAATATGCAGCCAAGAATACTATATCCAGCTAGGCTGTCATTGAAAATTGAAGGAGAGATAAAAAGCTTCCAGGACAAACAAAAACTAAAGGAATTTGCAAACACGAAACCAGCCCTCCAAGAAATACTGAAAGGGGTCCTCTAAGCAAAGAGAGAGCCTAAAGGCAGCATAGACCAGAAAGGAACATAGATAATATACAGTAACAGTCACCTTAGAGGCAATACAATGGCACTAAATTCATATCTTTCAATAGTTACCCTGAATGTAAATGGGTTAAATGCCCCAATCAAAAGACACAGGCTATCAGATTGGATTAAAAAACAAGACCCATCAATATGCTGTCTGCAAGAGACTCATTTTAGACACAAAGACACCCCCACATTGAAAGCGAGGGGGTGGAAAACCATTTACCATGCTAATGGACACCAAAAGAAAGCTGGGGTGGCAATCATATCAGACAAATTAGATTTTAAACAAAAACCGTAATAAGACATGAGGAAGGACACTATATCCTAATTAAAGGGTCTTTCCAACAAGATCTAACAATTGTAAATATCTATGCCCCTAACATGGGAGCAGCCAATTATATAAGGCAATTAATAACAAAAGCAAAGAAACACATTGACAACAATACAATAATAGTGGGGGACTTTAACACCCCTCTGAAATGGACAGATCATCTAAGCAAAAGATCAACAAGGAAATAAAGACTTTAAATGACACACTGGACCAAATGGACTTCACAGACATATTCAGAACATTCCATCCCAAAGCAAATACACAAATACACAACCTAACCCTACACCTAAAGGAGCTAGAGAAAAAACAGCAAATAAAGCCTAAACCCAGCAGGAGAAGAGAAATAATAAAGATCAGAGCAGAAATCAATGAAATAGAAACCAAAAGACAGTAGAACAGATCAATGAAACCAGGAGCTGATTCTTTGAAAGAATGAACAAGATTGATAAACCCCTGGCCAGACTTATCAAAAAGAAAAGAGAAATGACCCAAATCAACAAAATCATGAATGAAAGAGGAGAGATCACAACCAACACCAAAGAAATACAAACAATCATAAGAACATATTATGAGCCACTCTATGCCAGCAAATTAGATAACCTGGAAGAAGTGGATGCATTCCTAGAGATGTATCAACTACCAAAATTGAACCAGGAAGAAATAGAAAAGCTAAACAGACCTATAACCACTAAGGAAATTGAAGCAGTCATCAAAAATCTCCCAACAAACAAAAGCCCAGGGCCAGGTGGCTTCCCAGGGGAAATCGACCAAAGATTTCAAGAAGTATTAATACCTATTCTCCTGAAACTGTTCTAAAAACTAGAAATGGAAGGAAAACCCCAAACTCATTTTATGAGGCCTCCATTACCTTGATCCCAAAGCCAGAAAAAGACCCCCATCAAAAGGAGAATTACAGACCAATATCCTTGATGAACATGGATGCAAAATTCTCACCAAAATACTAGCCAATAGGATCCAACAGTGCATTAAAAGGATTATTCACCACGACCAAGTGGGATTTATCCCTGGGCTGCAAGGTTGGTTCAACATCCGCAAATCAATCAATGTGATACAATACATTAACAAAAGAGAGAACAAGAATCATATGATCCTCTGAATAGATGCAGAAAAAGCATTTGACAAAGTACAGCATCCTTTCTTGATCAAAACTCTTCAGAGTATAGGGATAGAGGGTACATACCTCAATATCATAAAAGCCATCTATGAAAAACCTACAGCGAGTATCATTCTCAATGGGGAAAAACTGAGAGCTTTCCCCATGAGGTCAGGAACGTGGTAGGGATGTCCACTATCACCACTGCTATTCAACATACTATTAGAAGTCCTAGCCACAGCAATCAGACAACAAAAAGAAATCAAAGGCATCCAAATCGGCAAAGAGGAAGTCAAACTCTCACTCTTTGCAGATGATATGATACTGTATATGGAAAACCCAAAAGACTCCACCCCAAAACTGCTAGAACTCATACAGGAATTCATTAAAGTGGCAGGATATAAAATCAATGCACAGAAATCAGTGGCATTCCTATACACCAACACAAGACAGAAGAGAGAGAACCGAAGGAGTTGATCCCATTTACAACTGCACCCAAAACCATAAAATACCTAGGAATAAATCTAAGCAAAGAGGCAAAGGATCTGTACTCAGAAAACTATAAAATACTCATGAAAGAAATTGGGGAAGACACAAAGAAATGGAAAAACGTTCCTTGCTCATGGATTGGAAGAACAAACATTGTGAAGATGTCAATGCTACCTAGAGCAATCTACACATTCAGCGCAATCCCCATCAAAATACCAACCACTTTTTTTCAAAGAAATGAAACAAATAATCCTAAAATTTGTATGGAACCAGAAGAGACCCCGAATAGCCAGAGGAATATTGAAAAAGAAAAACAAAGCTGGCGTCATCACAATTCCGGACTTCCAGCTCTATTACAAAGCTGTCATCCTCAAGACAGGATGGTACTGGCACAAAAACAGACACATAGATCAATGGAATAGAATAGAGATCCCAGAAACGGACCCTCGACTCTATGGTCAACTAATCTTTGACAAAGCACGAAAGAATGTCCAATGGCAAAAAGACAGTCTCTTCAACAAATGGTGTTAGGAAAATTGGACAGCCACATGCAGAAGAATGAAACTGGACCATTTCCTTACACCGCACACAAAAATAGACTCCAAATGGTAGAAAGACCTAAACGTGAGACAGGAGTCCATCAAAATCCTAAAGGAGAACACAGGTAGCAACCTCTTTGACCTCAGCCGCAGCAACTTCTTCCTAGAAACATCGCCAAAGGCAAGGGAAGCAAGGGCAAAAATGAACTCTTGGGATTTCATCAAGATAAAAAGCTTTTGCACAGCAAAAGAAACAGTCCACAAAACCAAAAGACAACCGACAGAATGGGAGAAGATATTTGCAAATGACATATCAGATAAAGGGCTAGTATCCAAAATCTATAAAGAACTTATCAAACTCAACAGCCAAAGAACAAATAATCCAATCAAGAAATGGGCAGAAGACGTGAACAGACATTTTTCCAAAGAAGACATCCAAATGGCCAACAGACACATGAAAAAGTGCTCAACATCGCTCGGCATCAGGGAAATCCAAGTCAAAACCTCAATGAGATACCACCTCACACCAATCAGAATGGCTGAAATTAACAAGTTAGGAAACGACAGATGTTGGCAGGGATGCGGAGAAAGGGGAACCCTCCTACTCTGTTCTGGGAATGCAAGCTGGTGCAACCCCTCTGGAAAACAGTATGGAGGTTCCTCAAAAAGTTGAAAATAGAGCTACCATACGACCCAGCAATGGAGTACTGGGCATTTACCCCAAAAATACAAATGTAGGGATCCGAAGGGGTACGTGCACCCCAATGTTTATAGCAGCAATGTCCACATTAGCAAACTGTGGAAAGAGCCAAGATGTCCATCGAGAGATGAATGGATAAAGAAGAAGTGGTATATATACACAATGGAATATTATGCAGCCATCAAAAGGAATGAGATCTTGCCATTTGCAACGACGTGGATGGAACTGGATGGTGTTATGCTGAGTGAAATGAGTCAATCAGAGAAAGACATGTATCATATGATCTCACTGATATAAGGAATTCTTAATCTCAGGAAACAAACTGAGTGTTGCTGGCGTGGTGGGGGTTGGGAGAGAGGGGGTGGCTGGGTGATAGATATTGGGGAGGGTATGTGCTATGGTGAGTGCTGTGAATTGTGCAAGACTGTTGAATCACAGATCTGTACCTCTGAAACAAATAATGAAATATATGTTAAGAAAAAAAAGAAGAAGAAGATAGCAGGAGGGGTAGAATGAAGGGGGTAAATCGGAGGGGGGACGAACCATGAGAGATGATGGACTCTGAAAAACAAACCTAGGGTTCTAGAGGGGAGGGGGGTGGGGGGATGGGTCAGCCTGGTGATGGGTATTAAAGAGGGCACGTTCTGCGTGGAGCACTGGGTGTTATGCACAAACAATGAATCATGGAACACTATATCAGAAACTAATGATGTATGGTGATTAACATAACAATAAAAAATTTAAAAAAATAGAGAGCCCTGAGGTGATTTTATCTTCCACCTTAAAGGATTTAATTTTCTTCTTAGACTCTGGAACCCTTAATCCTGCCTGCTTAGATTAATTCCCAGTGCTTAAAATCAGTTGTTCTCTTAATTTTCTCCAGTTCTTCCAGTCATCCTCGTTGAGAGATTTGGTCTAGTACGAGCTACTTCATCATCGCTGGATGTGGAATTCTGCCCTTTCCCTTTTTGCATGTTGCTACTCTCTTTTGGACGCTGTGCCCTCCTACTTGCCTTTCCTCTGACTATTCCTTTCTAGTGCCTGTGCTTGCTTTTGTTCTTCCTTCAGCTTTCCCATAGTTCAGGTCATAGATGTCTGCTCTGTAGATACTTCCTATGACCCAGGAAACTACCTGCAGGCCCGCAGCATTAAAACCCATTTTAGATTTGTAAGCCCCTCTCTCACATACTGTAGTTGGCAGCCTCTACGATCCCTGCCTCCTGGTACTCATTTCTTTGTGTGATCCCCTCCCCTTGAGTGTGAGCTAGACATGGTGATTCATTTGGAAAATAATGGAATACAGCAGTACTGAGAATATGTCACTCTCAAGATTAGGTTATTATAAGCTTGTGGCTTCCATCTTGGGTTTTCTTGCTACTTTTCTCACTTTTTTAGATTATTTGCTCTGGGGGGAGCCAGCTGGCATGTTGTGTGAACAGCCCACATGGTGAGGAACTGAAGCCTCCTGCCAGCAGCCATGTGAGTGAGCTTGGAAGTGGAAATTTTTCTGCCCTCATACAAATGTAACTCTGGTCAACAGACTTGCAGGCAATCTCAGGAGAGAGCCAGACTTGCCACTTCTGGATTGCTAACCCTCAGAAAGTATGTGAGATAATAAATGTTTGTTATTTAAGCTGCCAGATTTGGGGATAACTTGTTACACAACAAGTGTAGATAACTAATATACATACCAGTTCCATGTGTATGAAATTCCCCTGGATTTTCCATAAAGACAATCATATTATCTGCAAATAATGACAGGGTGTTTTTGTTGTTGTTGCTTTCTTTCCAATTCTTCCACTTACATTATTTTTCTTTAAATTTGTCTTTATTGTGAAATAAAAAGTACCGATAGAGCCCCTCCCCCACAGAAAAACCCAAAAAGCAAAAAATGACCAAAAGTTTTTATGCTCAAGCCAACTGAAGGTGCAACTCATTCTCATCTACAATCTCAGATCTATTAGGAGTTCTGTGCCTTGAGTGGGGTTGAAAAATAATGTCCCTAGGCAAGTTAAATTAATTTATGGAGTTAAACACAATCATGAGTCAGTCCCACTGTATTACTTATTAGCTATGCAACTCTCAAGAGTATGCATTTAGTACAAAGCTTGCTAAAGGTTTCTCCTGCTTTCACTAGCATGAATTCATCAGAAATTTATTTGTACCTTTTTTTACTGGGATAGAGTGCATAGGAATCTGGGAGTATTCTGGGCTTACTAAGAACCAAACTAGTGCATTGATTGGTTTCTTGTCAGTCCCACACTCTTCATAAATTTGTTGAAAAAGTACTCCTAAACATGGCTATAAGAACACATCCCAGAAAAGTCGTTAAGATAGGGAAATATTAAAATTTGAATACTTTCCATTTTATGCTATACTCCAATTACTCAGGAAGATTGATTTTCCCAAAAGATCATTATTTTGTTGTTGATAGTTGTAGATGAAGTTAGAGAAGGCTGAGAGGATAATAAATTGGATTACACAGGAGAAGGGTAGACCATAAGGAGGAACCCCTGGTTTCCTAAGAAAACCTGACAAGGGAAGAACAATGGAGATGGGGAAAGGAGGGGAGAAAGAAAGAGGAAAGGAACGGAGGGATGAGACATCTATGAGGAGTGGAATTGTAGGGCGAAGTAGGCTCTCAGAAATATTGAAGAAAGGCTTGCTGTGGCATATAACCCTTCTCCTCCATGCCCCTAAATTTTTTACATAAAAATCTTTATGATTCATCAGTGCTTTTGGACATTCTGTATATTGTTATTTCTGGGTTGGTTAGTTTGTTTTTTAATGTCAGACTCCATGTTGGGATTTTCCTGAGGGTGAGAACAGGGACTAGAAAGCCTGATTCAGTGGCATGTTGGCTATAATTCCCCAGGAAATGAGGATAATCACTACAAAGCAGCAGACACAAGAACATTATATTTCTAGGCCAGGAAAGTGGAGCTTTATTCAGGAGCAACAATAAGATACAGAACTCTTCATGTAAAAGGAAATACACATGGAACACTGCATCAAAAACTAATGATGTAATATATGGTAATTAACATAACAATAAAAAAATAAAAAAAAAAAAAGGAAATACAGACTTTTGGATCTGAGGCTATGACAGCAGTGTCCCTGCGGGCACTGCAGAAATTTCTGTTTGGGACAGGGTGACTTGAAACCTAGAAGTCAAAAGGTCAGATGTAGAATTTGGGCAATTCTAGTAATTTCTTGATATGAATACACCTAATTTCATACTCTGGGTCCACTTGGGGAAAAGGTCAACAAAGGTGAGAGTTTGGCCTGAGGCTGGGATGTGGACACACAGTTGTTGGGAATGGCTACCCCTAAGCCATCGTATAGTGTATAGAGTCAGCTGCTGGATGAAACCAGTGAAGGGAGGAAGGTGGGCTCAGGGAAAAGTCTCAGCAGCAAGAGGAGGCACAGCACATGGGACGGGGGCAGGTGGAGATGACACAGGTGGGGCGATAGCAAGTGGTGTGGCAGGAGACACGGCCACAGACTGGGCGCAGGCAGCAGGAGGGGCAGCAGCAGGAAGGGCAGCAGCAGCTGGAGCCACAGCAACTGGAGCCACAGCAGGAGGGGCAGCAGCAGCTAGGAATGCAGCAGGAGGGGCGGCAGCAGCTGGAGCCACAGCAGCTGGAGCCACAGCAGGAGGGGAGGCAGCAGCTAGAAATGTAGGAGGAGGGACGACAGCAGCTGGAGCCACAGCAGGAGGGGCGGCAGCAGGTGGTCCTGCAGCAGGTGGTCTGGCAGCAGCTGGGGCGGCAGCAGCTGGATCCACAGCAGGAGGGGCAGCAGCAGGTCTCCTGGCAGAGGCCGTGGCCGCAGCCCTGGTCAGAGCAGACAGAGCCACAAGAGGAACTAACCATTGTGTCAGAGGGTGGAAGTTGTGGGTGTGTTTCCAAGAGAGTGAGGGTCTTGAGTTAGGAAGTCTCCTTGCCACATGGCCCCTTTTATACCCTGCTGAGGGACTTCTGTGATTATGAAAAGACTATTTCCTTCTTTTTGTTTATATTGACTACAAATGCGATTAGTAAATTAGGTCATTATATTTTTCTAGTAAAAACTCCCAATGTATAGGAAATAGTTATTTCCCTTTTCTCAAGTTCCCCAGGGTTCTCATGTGAATCACTTCTTATTTCTTTGTTTGCAGTGTCACAAGACTTTAATCTCTGGGTATCATGTGACACAGGTGGGTCTCTGTGTCTCACCTTGACATGATTTTGGGAGAGCTTCTGATGGAGAAGGATCTCTAGTGGAAAATTTATATTTCAATAGATGGAATGCTGGTAGGAGAAAAGGAAGTAAGCTCCTTCTTTTCGAGTGTAAGAAGTGAGGAGACTTATGATTAATGGTGTATATTGCGGTGGTCTTTGGGTTAATGAAATTCCTACAGCATTCCAAGCTGTGTTATTTCTCATCACTCTGATGTACTTTGAAACAGCAGCAACTCGGGGCTTTTTAAATAGCAGAGTCATCTGGGATTGATCGGTGTTGATCTTCAGAAATGTCTTCTGGGCTGGGCTAGAGTAATTGGGCTGATAATTTTTGATCTGTCTTTTGAACTGTCAATATATGCCATGATTATACTTTATGGCCATTTTTATTAAAATTTTTTCCAATATTTTATCCTAAAATGTCTGTCAGTTTTTGTGGTATCATATATCTTTAAGATTTTCTTGGGAACATTAAGGGAAATATAAATGGTATTTATGATCTTACATATACTTTCATAGTAATGACACCCATAAAAGGTTTATAATCAAGGCCAGATCTGGTTATGTGCCTAAGTAAGAGGTATTCTTCAATGCCACCGGTATTCAGGGAAAAAAATATTCAAGGAAAGAGCAAGTTACATTCACGATAGTCCCTCTTCCTGCAAAGTCTTTTGTGAGCTCAGCGTTCTCCTAGTTACCTTTTCCCATTGAGTTCAAATGCCACCTTCCTTCTATATCTTCCTTGGCATGGCACAAAAGTAAAGTCTTTCCTCTATTGCACTTCCATTGTGCTTTATACATGCATGGGTTCCGTCATATCATTTTCTACCAGAAATGCATTTGTGTATCTGGCTCCCTCTAGAATATAAAGTCCATTAGGGCAAGGAATATGCTTTACCCATCTTTGTATCCCCAGGGCTGAAATAGAGTGATTTTTGATAAAGGAGGTCTCTGTTTAATGACTGTAGATGTTGTCTCAGCCATCAGAGAAGACACACTGACCTTTTGTTGTTCAAGAGAAAGGACAACAGTTGAGATTGGGCATAACTCTGGCCTGTGATGATGAAAGGGAAATGTATGGAGGGTTAATTTAAGAAGTAGTGAGAGAGAAATTGAGACTGCTAGAATGAGGGAGAGATTGTGTGTAGCCTTAAATTTCAGGAGAAATGGTGGGATCTCTTAAAAGCCATTAAGCAGGAATGTAATATATACATGCCATATATAATTGACTTTGGTTTTTTGATTTGCCTTTAGAAATGCCAAAATACACTTGGCTTTCTGGGGGAGAGACACTGTTTAAAGGTTGAAGTGGAGCAAGGTGAGATGTGTGCTCATAGCCTCAGGTGATGGTAATGAGCATAAAAGAGTTACTTCAAAGAAAGAATCAGCCAAGGCTTGAGCCAAATTGAACATAGAGGTATAAGGACGGTTTTTTATAAAATTTATGAAACATACCCCATCTGTTTTTTATGTATTTTATAACTCACCATGCATATAATGTATGCCCTTTCCTCCTAAAAGCCAGTAATTTAAAGTTTTACGGGATAAATAAATCAGAAAGCATTTATGTGCTAAAAAAAGAACTGAAGCCATTTAGAGATAAGGAAGAGATATTCGACATGATTATGCACTAAATATGCCTGTTCTTTTCAGGAGCCTACGCAAAATGAAAACGCAATGGATTATGGAATTCCTGTCCTTCTCTCCTTCCTTCTGAAGGCTCTGAGTGCTGCCTGCTCAGCACTTTGCTGGACGCTGCAGTAACACAACCACCAGCACATTATGCATTTGTTCCGGTGCTTTCCACAGATTAGCACATTTGCCAGTCCCAACAACCCAATGCAGCGAGTTTCACTAAATCTCCCCTTTACAGATGAGGAAACTGAGGCAAAGGGAGAATTAAAACCAATAAATGGGAAGCAGTGATCTGTTTCCAGCCAACTGAGCACTGGAGTCCACATTTTTAAGCACTATATACCCTGCCTCTCTGCAAAGTCAGATGGGAAAGAAATTGTCTTTACCCTCATGTTGCTCTGCATTATTAACATATAAGTAAGCATGAAACTTACATAGAGTCTTTAGAAACCCCACTGTCAGCAAATGTCTATGGACGTGTATTCTGGGGGATTTCAAATTCATTTTCATGGGCCCAAGGGCCCCCTGATGTTCACTATTCATAAAGTATTTTTCTATTTCTTTTTTTTTTTAAGACTTTATTTATTCATTTGACAGAGGGAGACAAGAGTGAGAGGGAATAAATACAAGCAGGGGCAGTGGGAGAGGGAGAAGCAGGTTCCTGTGGAGCGGGGAGCCCGACGCGGGGCTCAAACCCAGGACCCTGGGATTCTGACCTGAGCTGAAGGCAGATGCTTAACGACTGAGCCACCCAGGTGCCCCTCTATTTCTTTTTGGAATTAGCTGTGACCATTGTGTATTTTTCTTAAATAATTCAAACTAAAATCTGTAGTCCCTTCCAGATGATGTTATTTATATTGTAATAAAGGAGAACATGTAATACTTAAACAATTCCCTTGGAATTTACCTCTATACCCCAAACATGCTTGCTGATTATGTAATTCTTCTCTTAGAAAGTAGAGAAAGTGCATACCCACTAAAGCTACCTCAAATGAGGTAACTGAATTATGATGTGATGCCACTGTGGTGCCTACCATTTTCCCCATGGGGCTGGAAAACTTTTCCCCATCCCCAAGTCTTCCCACTGTTTGAATCAGTCCTCTGGCCATAACCACTGAGCTGGGCTGTGGGTTGCAGCTCTGCGTCCACCCCTCTATCCATGTGAGCTTTGGCAAGACCAGCATTGCTAAGACGTGAAAAGAAAACAATCTCCTTTAGAAGGAGTGTAGGAATAGTTTAAATGTTGCTTAGCATTGTCTTGGATAGGGAAGAAGTGGAGGGTAAAAACAAAACAAAAAACTAGTCTCTGGTGAAATGTTTTTGTATTTTGCATCTTTTATATTTTAAAATTTAATTTAAACATGTTGAATATCATTTTTTCACATGTATTCCTCCCACCTTTCTTCACAGTCACCTAGGCTCCCCCCTCGAAGGCAGCCAGAGCTTCCAGTTTTTTGTTACTCATTCCGAAGATATTTAACACATAAGAAACGAATAAGAATATTTATTCATTTCTTTCATTTAAACAAATGGTAGTACATCAGTCATGGTCCTCCTGCTTTGCTTTTTCATATGAAGCACTCAGATAGTATGTATATATAGACCACTTTGCCATTCTTTTTCTTTTATAGTAGCATTGTATTCCATTTATGAAGATACCATAATTTATGGAACCAGTCTTCGGCTGTTGAATATTTTAGTTTGCTTTTAGTCTTTTGAGATTACATACAATGCTGCAATGAATAAGCCTGTTCATACATAAGTTCACATGTGTGAGTATTTTCTGTAGAATAAATTCCTATGGAAATAGAATAGCTGGATCAAGGAGTATACATTTGTTTGTAATATTTATTAGATAATGCCAGCTTCACCTTCCACAGAGATTGTACCAATTTACACATCTATCAGCAATGTGTGAATGTTTTGTCTTTCCCCATTTGTATTAATGCAATGATACACAGGATACACAAATACATAGATACTTATATGGACATATGTATTTATGTATGTAGACACCTGTCTGTCATTAATCTTGGTCAATATGATAGGTGAAAAAGTTTAGGTGACTTTTTTTCTTTTTGAAATTTTTATTTAAATTCTAGTTAGTTAATATATAGTGTAATATTTGTTTCAGGAGTAGAATTTAGTGATTCATCACTTAATATAACACCCAGTGCTCATCAAAAGTGCCCTCCTAGGGCACCTGGGTGGTTCAGATGGTTGGGCGTCTGCCTTTGGCTCAGGTCATGATCCCAGGATCCTGGGATCAAGCCCCACATCAGGCTCCCTGCTGGGCAGGGAGCCTGCATCTCCCTCTCCCTCTGCCTCTCTCTCTCTCTCTCTGACTCTCATGAATAAATAAATAAAATATTTTTAAAAAGTGCCCTCCTAAATACCCATCACCTATTTAGACCATCCCCCACCACCTCCCCTCTCTGTGTGATTTTAATTTGCATTTTCCTTATTTTAAGTGAGATTGACCAGCTCTTCAGGTGTTTCAGGCTATGAGTATATCCTTTGTTATAGGAAAAATTATAGAAATCATTTAGAGGAAATTATAGAAAATTTTCTATATTGCCTGTAATTTATGTTTTTATGTTTTCTACTGTGTTCAGACTTTTTACATTGCTTTTTGCAGGAACTGTTTATATTAAGCATAAAAGGTTAAAATTAGCCTTTTTATAGAATATGAATTTCAAATATCTTTCCTAGTTTGTCTTTCTTCTTTGACTTTTTAAAAAATGTTTTTATGTTATGTTAATCAACATACATTGCATCATTAGTTTTTAATGTAGTGTTCCATGATTCACTGTTTGTGCATAACACCCAGTGCTCCACGCAGAATGTGCCCTCTTTAATACCCATCACCAGGTCAACCCATCCCCCCACCCCCCTCCCCTCTAGAACCCTCAGTTTGTTTTTGAGAGTCCATCATCTCTCATGGTTCGTCTCCCCCTCCGATTTACCCCCTTCATTCTTCCCCTCCTGCTATCTCATTTTTTTTTAACATATATTGCATTATTTGTTTCAGAGGTACAGATCTGTGATTCAACACTGTTGCACAATTCACAGCGCTCACCTTAGCACATACCCTCCCCAATATCTATCACCCAGCCACGCCCTCCCTCCCAACCCCCACCACGCCAGCAACACTCAGTTTGTTTCCTGAGATTAAGAAGTCCTCATATCAGTGAGGTCATATGATACATGTCTTTCTCTGATTGACTCATTTCACTCAGCATAACACCCTCCAGTTCCATCCACGTCGTTGCAAATGGCAACATCTCATTCCTTTTGATGGCTGCATAATATTCCATTGTGTATATATACCACTTCTTCTTTATCCATTCATCTCTCGATGGACATCTTGGCTCTTTCCACAGTTTGGCTAATGTGGACATTGCTGCTATAAACATTGGGGTGCACGTACCCCTTCGGATCCCTACATTTGTATCTTTGGGGTAAATACCCAGTACTCCAATTGCTGGGTCATATGGTAGCTCTATTTTCAACTTTTTGAGGAACTTCCATACTGTTTTCCAGAGGGGTTGCACCAGCTTGCATTCCCACCAACAGTGTAGGAGGGTTCCCCCTTATCCGCATCCCCGCCAACATCTATCGTTTCCTGACTTGTTAATTTTAGCCATTTTGACTGGTGTGAGGTGGTATCTCATTGACGTTTTGATTTGGATTTCCCTGATCCCGAGCGATGTTGAGCACTTTTTCATGTGTCTGTTGGCCATTTGGATGTCTTCTTTGGAAAAATGTCTCTTTATGTCTTCTGCCCATTTCTTGATTGGATTATTTGTTCTTTGGGTGTTGAGATTAATAAGTTCTTTATAGAGTTTGGATACTAGCCCTTTATCTGATATGTCATTTGCATATATCTTCTCCCATTCTGTCGGTTGTCTTTTGGTTTTGTGGACTGTTTCTTTTGCTGTGCAAAAGCTTTTTATCTTGATGAAATCCCAAGAGTTCATGTTTGCCCTTGCTTCCCTTGCCTTTGGCGATGTTTCTAGGAAGAAGTTGCTGCAGCTGAGGTCGAAGAAGTTGTTGCTTGTGTTCTCCTTTAGGATTTTGATGGACTCTTGTCTCACATCTAGGTCTTTCAACTATTTGGAGTCTATTTTTGTGTGTGGTGTAAGGAAATGGTCCAGTTTCATTCTTCTGCATGTGGCTGTCCAATTTTCCCAGCACCATTTGTCGAAGAGACTGTCTTTTTGCCATTGGACATTCTTTCCCGCTTTGTCAAGAATTAGTTGACCATAGAGTTGAGGGTCCATTTCTGGGCTCTCTATTCTGTTCCATTGATCTATGTGTCTGTTTTTGTGCCAGTACCATCCTGTCTTGATGATGACAGCTTTGTAAAAGAGCTAGAAGTCCAGAATTGTGATGCCGCCATCTTTGCTTTTCCTTTCAACATTCCTCTGGCTATTCGGGGTCTTTTCTGGATCCATACAAATTTTAGGATTATTTGTTTCATTTCTTTTAAAAAAGTGGTTGGTATTTTGATGGGGATTGCATTGAATGTGTAGATTGCTCTAGGTAGCATTGACATCTTCACAATGTTGGTTCTTCCAACCCATGAGCATGGAACATTTTTCCATTTCTTTGTGTCTTCCTCAATTACTTTCATGAGTATTTTAAGTTTTCTGGGTACAGATCTTGTGTCTCTTTGGTTAGATTTATTCCTAGGTATCTTATGGTTTTGGGTGCAATGGTAAATGGGATCGACTCCTTGATTTGTCTCTCTTCTGTCTTGTTGTTGGTGTATAGGAATGCCACTGATTTCTGTGCATTGATTTTATATCCTGCCACTTTACTGAATTCCTGTATGAGTTCTAGCGGTTTTGGGGTGGAGTCTTTTGGATTTTCCAAATAAAGTATCATATCATCTGCAAAGAGTGAGAGTTTGACTTCCTCCTTGCCGATTTGGATGCCTTTGATTTCTTTTTGTTGTCTGATTGCTGTGACTAGGACTTCTAATACTATGTTGAATAGCAGTGGTGACAGTGGACATCCCTGCCACGTTCCTGTCCTTAGGGGGAAAGCTTTGTTTTTCCCATTGAGAATGATATTCGCTGTAGGTTTTTCATAGATGGCTTTTATGATATTGAGGTATGTACCCTCTATCCCTCTACTCTGAAGAGTTTTGATCAAGAAAGGATGTTGTACATTGTCAAATGCTTTCTCTGCATTTATTGAGAGGATCATATGATTCTTGTTCTTTCTTTTATTAATATATTGTATCACGTTGATTGATTTGTGGATGTTGAACCAGCCTTCCAGTCCAGGGATAAATCCCACTTGGTCGTGGTGAATAATCCTTTTAATGCACTGTTGGATCCTATTGGCTAGTATTTTGGTGAGATTTTTTGCATCCGTATTCATCAAGGATATTGGTCTGTAATTCTCCTTTTTGATGGGGGTCTTTTTCTGGCTTTGGGATCAAGGTAATGGTGGCCTCATAAAATGAGTTTGGAAGTTTTCCTTCCATTTCTGTTTTTTGGAACAGCTTCAGGAGAATAGGTATTAATTCTTCTTGAAATGTTTGGTAGAATTCTCCTGGGAAGCCACCTGGCCCTGGGCTTTTGTTTGTTGGGAGATTTTTGATGACTACTTCAATTTCCTTAGTGGTTATAGGTCTGTTCAGGTTTTGTTTTTCTCCCTGGTTTTGATAGTTGATACATCTCTAGGAATGCATCCATTTCTGCCAGGTTATCTAATTTGCTGGCATAGAGTTGCTCAAAATATGTTCTTATAATGTTTGTATTTCTTTGGTGTTGGTTGTGATCTCTCCTCTTTCATTCATGATTTTGTTGATTTGGGTCATTTCTCTTTTCCTTTTCATAAGTCTGGCCAGGGGTTTATCAATCTCGTTCATTCTTTCAAAGAACCAGCTCCTAGTTTCGTTGATCTGTTCTATTGTTCTTTTGGTTTCTAGTTCATTGATTTCTGCTCTGATCTTTATTATTTCTCTTCTCCTGCTGGGTTCAGGCTTTATTTGCTGTTTTTTCTCTAGCTCCTTTAGGTGTAGGGTTAGGTTGTGTATTTGAGACCTTTCTTGTTTCTTGAGAAAGGCTTGTATTGCTGTATACTTTCCTCTCAGGACTGCCTTTGCTACATCCCAAAGATTTTGAACAGTTGTGTTTTCATTTTCATTGGTTTCCATGAATTTTTTTTTAATTCTTCTTTAATTTCCTGGTTGACGCATTCATTCTTTAGTAGGATGTTCTTTAGCCTCCATGTATTTGAGTTCTTTCTGACTTCCTCTTGTGATTGAGTTCTAGTTTCAAACATTGTGGTCTGAAAATATGCAGGGAATAATCCCAGTCTTTTGGTACCCATTGAGACCTGATTTGTGACCTAGGATGTGATCAATTCTGGAGAATGTTCCATGGGCACTAGAGAAGAATGTGTATTCTGTTGCTTTTGGATGGAATGTTCTGAATATGTCTGTGAAGTCCATTTGGTCCAGTATGTCATTTAAAGTCTTTATTTCCCTGTTGATCTTTTGCTTAGATGATATGTCCATTTCAGTCAGGGGGGTGTTAAAGTCCCCCAGTATTATTGTATTGTTGTCAATGTGTTTCTTTGCTTTTGTTATTAATTGCCTTGTATAATTGGCTGCTCCCATGTTAGGGGCATAGATATTTACAATTGTTAGATCATCTTGTTCTTTCTTCTTTGACTTTGCTTATGTTCTTTTTGCCATGCAGATGTTTACTTTTGATATAGTCAAATTTATCAATCTTTTATGACTTCTGGGTTGGTGTCATACTTTGAAAGACCTTTCTAGTTGTAATTTTGCATAAACATTGTTTCATAATTTCTTCTCTTCCAAAGTTTCATGTTTTATATTTTCAAATATTTAATCCATCAGGATTAAAAGATGTGAGGTTTAAATGTTTTTAAGTTTGATATGACCATAAGCTAACACCTTTTACTAAGCAATACATCTTTTCCCCCTACTGATTTAAGATGCCACCTTTTCATATACTAAATTTTCTTATATATTTGAGTCTATTTCTGGACTTGCTTTTCCAAATTCACTGATGATTTTTCACTCATGAATGCCCCAATTATCTTAATGGTTATCAAGTCCAAGTCAACCTCACTAGATTATGACAAAACACGAGTGAACTCAAACATCCATGTAGCCAAACAGTAAATCTATACTTGGTTCCCTGCCATGAGGATGCAAATTGCACCTGGCAGAACCTGAAGCTGGCATGGAAAAGAATGCAGTAGGCAAGTCTGGGATGGCATAACAGTCTGGCTAGGCTTGTTGTGCCTCCTATAAAGTTTTACTATATTAGTTTCAACTGAAGCAACTGTAGGAAAGAGCTGTTTAATCACCAAGAGTCTGCTGTTAACCTCCAGGAACTGTCTTCCCATACACTGGCCAGATAGGACTGTTAAAAGGGTTTGTGGGGATTACAAGGCTCCCTTCAGCTATCTCCTTCATCAGACAGTCATTTCTTGTTGCTCTTCTGGAATTCAATTTTGCTTAGAGTTTACTACCTAGGAGGGTTTGAGCAATTCTAGTGGTACATATTTAACATGGCCAAATAAAACTGGATGCAGGGCAGACTTAGTCCATGCTCTATTCACTTAAAATCGTCCCAACTCTGTGTTCGGGTAAAATCAATGGGACCGAAGCCACACTTTCCCATTCATAACTGTTTCTACCTTGGTTTTCTCTGCCACACTATCTCTGGTATCACTTTTGGATCTTTTAGAGCACTGTAACTCTCTCTGATGGAAATTAATGTGCACTGAGTGCCTGTATGTAGTAATTCTAAGAAGTCTGGCATGCTGCCCTTTGACTACTTCACTCAAAACCTTGCACAGGTCTTCAGGCATAGGGTAACTGCTCCTTGCTATTATGAGCCCTGGGTATTGAGCTATTCCTTATTGCTTTTCCTAAGCTCTGTCTACACCTGTGTAAATAGTCCTTTTATTACACAGATTCAGAGTGTTATCTTGTTCCTGCTGTGACCCAGTTCTCATTATAAAAACAGGAAATTATAAGCCTCAGATACTTCAATATTGAAAAAAGCAGTATAAAACCTACATTCTTTGATTCAGCTCTAGTTAATAAAGCATAATATTAAAGCAAGAGCCTGCATCCTATAATTAGTAGTTATCAAAGAGGAACATATGGGAGGATAAAAGATTTGTTAATTCTAGTGTGTGAATAGACAGGGCTGTATTTTGTAGAACATTTCAGAATAAGTTGAAAAGGTGAAGCTGAAAATGTCTACCGGACATTTCTAGGATATGCTAAGAATATGATATCCAACTTGTGTGGGGGGAACCCCATTTTATATCAACTCCTATCTGGTTTGTCTCTTATAACTTATAACATTTTTTTAAATTTTAGAAATAATAACCCTTAATTACACTTGTTAACAAGTTTTGGGAAATATAACACAGCTAATAGATAAAACTGATGTATGCACAATTTGAATTTAAAATGTTTTCACTGAACTTCAGATTATGAACCAAAATGTATAGACCCTTATATTTATATAAACATGATATTATCATACATATTGTGGCACATTTTCTCAGCTAAGGAGGATCATTATTACCTGAGTCTGGATGCTGAGAAAACTGTCTCAAAGAAATACCCTGTGCATATTCTCTTAAGTAAAACCAGGCAAGGTGATAAAAACCCAAAGTGGAAAAAAAAATCAAGAAGATGAGAAACTTCAGTAACCTGAGAGTTTTCAAGAGTCTGAAAAAATACAGACTTTCAGTCTAGAAATACTAAAATTTTGAACATTCTATTAATGAAAAGTTTTAAAATTTTTATGGAAAGGTTGCCATGGACTTCATAGATTTCCAGAAATCTGGATTTAGAAGGTATACTTAGTATTCTAAAAGACTGCTTTTATGCTTAGAGAGAAAAGGAGAAAGGAAGGTAGAGGAGGGAAGGAGGGAGGAGAGAGTACTTGAGCTAAGTATAACACCCCATATTTGCACAACCAATAATGGAACATACTGGAAGTAGAAATATAATCAAGTGAAATTTAGATGACTTTATGATGTTCAGCTCACTAGTGTTTTTAAAAGGGGCATTTGAGACATATACTAAAACTTAATTTTGAGTTATAGAGGACAGTGAAACAATTTTGTAAACTTTCTTTGCTGTTTAATCAAAGACAACATTATGCTAAGATAGTATTCTAGTCCAGGGTAGTGTTCCAAGAAAAATAACAACAACAAAAAAAGAGATTTATTGAGAGCTTACATTACATGCCCCACCCTGTGCCAACTGTATTACATGGATTATGTCTTTGGACCTTTGGGGAGCATGGTGTATTGTCCCCATTTCTCAGAGAAACCAAACTGAGGCTTGGAGAAGTTAAGCAATTTTGACCATGTCATCCAAGGAATGCCTAGTGGAGTCTTGTAAGTAACTGCTCTTGAACATGTTCTCCTGCATTTAAAGCAAGTTGACTTTTGGTGTGAAGTGATACATAAAGGCCCATGCATATACACATATACACATGGCAAACCAATAACAAACTGGGAGATTTTAATATCAGTAGAAATGGCTGTTTATTTAGAACATATGAAAACAATGTCATGTAAGATCATCAGAGTCATGTATGCATAGGATGAAGATATTGCAGGCCTGAAAATAGAGGCATTTGGGCCTGGGTGAAAAATCATTTGACAGTTGTTTTAAAGAGTCCCTTGCTAGAAGTGATGCCAATGCTGAATGCCCAATCGGAAGATGAGTTGGCAGGTAAGACTCCATTCGACAATCACTGGCTGGCCCTAAGGCATTTCCTGTGACTTGTGAAGACGTTACTGTGTCACAAAGATTACAGGCAGAGAGACTCAGCAGCAGGAAGAAGCACAGCACATGGGATGGGGACAGGTGGAGATGACACAGGTGGGGCGATAGCAAGTGGTGTGGCAGGAGATGCAGCCACAGACTGGGCGCAGGCAGCAAGAGGGAAAACAGCAGGAGGGGTGGCAGCAGCTGGAGCCATTGTAGATGGAACCACAGCAGGAGGGGCGGCAGCAGCTTGAAATGCAGCAGGAGGGGCGGCAGCAGCTGGGGCGGCAGGAGGTGGTCCTGCAGCAGGCGGGGCGGCAGCAGCTAGAGATGCAGCAGCTGGGCCTGC
>NW_027397115.1:0-375 GCF_003265705.2 Callorhinus ursinus
ACTACTCAGAGGTGGGCCAAACTTCACACGTTAGGGACAGTCTTCCATGGGCTGCCCTCACTCAGACAACAGCTGCATGTCCAACACACCCTGGGCCTCACTTATGCCCTGCAGGCTACAAATTCAGGAGTTCCCACAAACACCTTAAATCAGTAATTCACTGGAATGACTCAATGCAACTCTGGAAAGTGCGGCATTCACAATTACAGTTTTAGTATAGCAAAAGAAGACAAATCAGAACTAACCAAAAGGAAGGACACATCAAGTGGAGCCTGAGAGGGTCTAAATGCAAAGTTTCTGATCTTCTCCCCATGGAGTCCCAAATAGTGTTAGGCCCTTTAAGCTTCCATGTACAACAACGCTTCAGGGTATAGC
>NW_027397115.1:475-19117 GCF_003265705.2 Callorhinus ursinus
CTTCTCCCCATGGAGTCCCAAATAGTGTTAGGCCCTTTAAGCTTCCACGTACAACAACGCTTCAGGGTATAGCCAATCTGGGAAGCTCACCCCAGCTTTCATGTCCAGAGTCCTAACTGGGGCTTGAACACACACTGGTTACTTGGCTGACATCTAGTCTCACACGTGCCCGCAGGTTCCCCCAGTTCAAAACTGACATGAGGTGTCCTAAAGGTCCCATCATAAATCATACCACTGGACTGTCCAGTGGCCAAAGCCCCCAGCAAACAAGGATATTCCTGTTGTGCAAGATCACCTCCCCAAAACTGAGGGCAAACCTCTCTTTGGGTCAGGTTAATTCTTCACTACTCAACCCCATTAGTAGAATGAAGGGGGAAAACATTATATACTTGTCTCAATGTATACTTGCTAAAATTCAACAATATTCGTGACTTAGAAAAGGTCTAGGGAATCTATGATTTCTGATTCAATGTTTAAAGAGCGTGGAAGTCACCACTCCATTCTAACTAGCACTACAAAGTGGACCAGATTGAAACATTAACAACTCTTCTTGGATCTGAAAGAGAGGGGCGGACACGGGGGCAAACTGCTGCCCCCAAGACTCTGCAGACAGACTGGTGACTACAGAGTCAAGGTTCCAGAGCAAAGACTCACGAGCTCTGTGGGAACCAGCCCTGGCGTCGGAAAACCTCAACTGTAAGTAAGGAATTGCTGGAGGTTTGGTGTGGCCAAAACCCCGGGAAGGCCCAGCAATAGGGATACCCAGCCATGGTAGGCTCTGCACGTTTTTTACCTCCAGCACAACCAGACATTCACAATAAATATTGGACAAAACAATGCATTCCTGTTTCGGGCAGGAGGAGGGGAAGGCAGCATTCTGAAATACCTTAGAGCTCAGAGCTCCCTGTTCTTCAATACGGTCTGCCCTCAGAGGAGATCAGTTCACCAGAGCCTACCCTGCTCGGGTTTTATCAGAGCCTCACTGACCCGGGGAAGGAAAGCACCCACCTCCAGCCCACTCTAGCCCAAGAGGGAAGAAAAAAGTCCAAGACTCTTGTGACGCTCACAGCTCAGATGCACAGGCTCACAGAGAGACTAGGGCCCAATCGGAGGAATGTGGAACACTTCCCTTCTCTCTACACCTCCACCACCATGTTACTACAGGCCTATTTACAGCAGTTCCTTTCCCCTTTTTCCTTTTTTGTCCTGCTATCAAGAAAAAGATTACTAGGCCTACTAAAAGGCAAAAATCACAATGTGAAGAGACAAAGCAAGCATAGAACCAGACATGACAGAGATGTTGGAATCATCAGACTGGGAATTGAAGTAAGTCTGATTAGCATGGTAAGGGTGCTAGGCGATAAAGGAGACAGCATGCAAGGAAAGATGGACAACATGAGCAGAGATGGAAGTCCTAAGAAAGAACCACAAAGAGATGCTAGAGATAAAAAACACTGGAACAGAAATGAAGAATGCTTTTGATGGGCTTATTAGTAGAGTGGACACAGCTAAGGAAAGAATCTCTGAGCTTGAGGACATCTCAAATAGAAGCCTCCAAATCTGAAAAGCAAAGAAAACAAAGACTGAAAAAAAAAAAAAAAGACAGAACAGAATATCAAGGACTGAAGGACAACTATAAAAGTGTAATATACTTGTAATGGGAATTCCAGAAGAAGAAAGAAAGGAACAGAAGAAATATTTGAAACAGCAATGATTGAGAATTTCCCCCAAATTTGTGGCAGACACAAAACCACATATCCAAGCAGCTCAGAAACCACTGAGCAGTATACAATGCCAAAAAAACTATATGTAGGCATGTCATTTTCAAACTACAGAAAATAAAAGATAACAGAAAAAATCCTAAAAGAAGCCAAAGGATGGCGCTTGGGTGGCTCAGTCGGCTAAGCATCTGCCTTCGGCTGAAGTTGTGATCTCGGGGTCCTGGATTGAGCCCCATATTAGGCTCCCTGCTCAGCAGGGAGTCTGCTTGTCCCTCTCCTCTGCCCCTTCCCTCTCTTTCTCTCTCAAATAAATAAATAAAGTCTTTAAAAACATGATTTTAAAAAAAGAAATTACATCCAACTTCGCCTCCAAAACTGTGTAAACAAGAGAATGGAGTCAAATATTTCAAATGTTGAGAGAAAAAAAAACCCACCAATCTAGAATTCTGCACTCTGTGAAATTATCCTTCAGAAGGGAAGGAGAAATAAAGACTCTCTAAAGCAAACAAAGTTGAGGGAACTTGTTGCCAGTAGACCTGCCTTCAAGAAATGTGAAAATAAGTTCTTTAGAGAGAAGGAAAATGATGTAGGTCAGAAACTGGGATGTGCAGAAAGGGAGGAAGAGCAATGAAGAAGGAATAAGTGAAAGTAAAATAAAAATTTTTATTTTTCTAATTTTTAATTGATCTACCAGATAACAGTTTGTTCAAAATAATAGCAACATGTACTCAATTATGTATGCTCATGTATATATCATGCATTCTACAACACATACTTACGTGCTGTTCTGCATGAGTGAAATGAATGATACAGGGGACAGGAAGAAGAGATTATTTTGTCATTATAGGGTATTTGCACTATCCATGAAGTATATACTGTTACTGGAAAGTGGACTTGAATTAGTAGTAAATGTACATTGCAAATTCTTGTACAACCACTGACAAAAGTAAAAAAGAAAGTATAACTAATATTTTAAGAAAGGAAAGAGAATGGAACCATATAAAATGCTCAGGTAAAACCAAAAAAGGCCGAAAAATAGTGAAAGAAAAAAATGGGAACAAAAACATAAGTAATAAACAAAACAGTAACAAATACAATAGGTATTAATCCAACTATATCAACAACAAATTCGAACGTCAATGGCCTGAATACACCAATTAAGAGGCAGAATGTCAGAGTGGATCAAAAAACAAGACTCAACTCTATGTTGTCTAAAGAACTCCACTTTAAAAATAAAGACGGTTGGGGCGCTGGGTGGCTCAGTCGTTAAGCGTCTGCCTTCGGCTCAGGTCATGATCCCAGGGTCCTGGGATCAAGCCCTGCATTGGGCTCCCTGCTCGGCAGGAAGCCTGCTTCTCCCTCTCCCACTCCCCCTGCTTGTGTTCCCTCTCTCGCTGTCTCTCTCTCTGTCAAATAAACAAATGAAATCTTTAAAATAAATAAATAAAATAAAATAAAAACAAAGACACTTAAAATAAAGACATTTAAAAATAAAGATTAAAATTAAAAGTAAACGCATGGAGAAAAATATACCATGCTAATACTAATCAAAAGAAAGCAAGAGTAGCTATACTAATTTCAGACATTGCAGACTTTAAAGCAAGAAAAGTTACCAGGGATAAATTAATGGCAAAACACAGAAAATTTTCTGCCAAGACTGGAAACAAGCCAATGACAGTCACTATTCAAAAGTGTACTGGAGGTCCTAACCAAGACAATCAGCAATAAATAAATACAATAAAACAATTAGAAAGGATAAAATAAATCTCTCGTGTTTAATACTAATATGTAGAAAGTAAAAAAAAAAAATACACAAGCTAATAGAACCACTAAGAGAATCCAGCATCATTGCCATGTGCATGCCAATATACAAAAGCAACTGCATTTTGTATACCAGTGATGAGTAATTAGAAGTTAAAATGGAAAGAATTTATAATATTTACAATATCAGTAGGAATATGAAATGTTTAGGAATAAATCTAACAAAAGCTTTGCAAGACACCTATCAAGAAAAATACAAAACATTTACAAGAGCTAGATAAACAGAAGAATATATCATATTCATGGACTATAACACTTGTTTTAGGACTGATATCAATTTTCCAAAACTGATGTATGGGTTAGAGATTCTATCCAATCTCATCAAAATCCCAGATTTTTTTTTTTTTTTTTTGGAAACTGACAAGCTGGTGCAAAAATGTACGTAGAAAAACAAAAGCAAAAGAAGGGCCATGGTACACTTGGAGAGATGCAGAAAATGGTAGGTTCACAGGACCAAGAGTAGCAACATGGTGAAGCTAAGAAGTTCAGACAGTGTGGCACCAATGTGGGGACAGTGCAGGTCTCCCCACCTCGGGAGAGGTGACACTGGAGCCGGGGGACACTCTCATGCGGCTGCCCCTGTCCTACAGGGTGTTCCGCTCCATCACTGGTATCTACCCATTAGATGCCTGTAGTACACACACACACACACACACACACACACACACACACACACACACACACACACACACAGAGTCACGGCAACAAAAAAATGCCTCCAGAAATTGCAAAATGTCTCCTGGAGGGGGGGTAAAATTACCCCCAGGGAGGAAATACTGGAGTAGACAAAAAGAGCCCATAAAACTACATTAAAAATGAGAAACAGACCACACATACATAGTTCCATGATTCATGACAAAAGCAACAATGCCTCATATTATAGACAAAACTCAATTCCAAATGACTTATAGATCTGTTAAAGGTGGAAATTAAAACAAAGTTTCTGGATGACAACATAAGAGAATATTTTCACAGCCTCGGGCCAAAGATTTCTTGAATAGGACACACAATAGCACAAACCACGGAGGGCAAACATGGTATACCAGGCTTTATTAAAAGTAAGAACTTCTGTTTAGCACAGGGCACGTTATGGAGTAAAAAGCCAAACCACTGTGCTGGAGAAAATAGTTCTAAAAATATCTGACGAGAACTGCTAGCCAGAATAAAGAATTCACACGGTAGGAAAACGGAGACAACCCAACAGAAAAATTGGCCAAAGACTTGAGACACTTCTTGAAAGAGAATATCCACATGGCACTAAACGTAAGAAAAGGGCTCAGCCTCCTTAGTCCTTAGGGAAATGCAAGTTAAAATTATAATGAGATACTACTGTAGTTCTATTCAAATGGCTAAGACAGAAAAGTCAGATGATGCCTAGGGTTGGTGAGGATTTGGGATTGAAACACTCATAAGATGCTAAAGGATGTGTATACGGGCACTGCCCACCAAAGCTGATCATACACCGCCCCTCGACCTGGAATAGGGGCTGCAACTGGTGACTCATGCAGATCACTTTATAGGCCAGGATACCCATCTCCCACCTTCTCCGTCTGTTGACTGATGAAGGCTCACACCTTTTCCAGAGAATGACTTTTTGATGGGAGCCATCTCGTCTGCAAATGCCCACAATGTGATGACCACCCCTTGGGGAAGGTCCACAACTAATGCCTGGCTGATCACAAGTTATAAAAGTCCTCCAGGGGTGACTTGGCAGCGCCATTCACCCTCCAGAGATCCCCATGGAGTCAGACTGAGGTGGACTCCAATCAAATCTGCAGGTTGGCTTGGCTCTTTCCCCTGGCCCTGCTCCTCCCTCACTCCCTCACAGGCTCCTCCAGAACAATCTTTCCATAAATCACCTGCACAGCAACCCCCTCTCAGGCTCTGTTCCTGGGCACTGTGACCTAAAACAATCAGCAAGTGCACTCCTCAGTGGAATCCACTCGACAGAAGTGTGTTGTGTGCACAGGTGCACCACAGACACATAAGCAAGTTCATGGCAGTGCTCATCAGAATAGGCATGCCGGCTGCCCATCAACACCACAATGGATACATCACAGTTTCTTCTCACAGTGCAGCACCCACGACAACCACACAGAACATGAACGCCTCCCCCGAACATAATGATGAGTAAAAGGAGTCGGGCACAAAAGAAAGCATCCTCCTTGATTACATTTACATAAAGCTCAAAACAATCCGAAAGAACCCTAATGATAGAACTTCTGAGAGTGGTTGTCATTTGAGGTAGTAATGGGGGGAGGGGGGCATGGGAGAGGCGTTTTCAAGTGCTTTGGGAAGGTTCACGAAACTCTACAAGTATCATTCATAGACATCTATGTATGTATGTTATATTGTAATAAAATGCATTTTTATTTTTTTTAAAGTAACTGTCTTTTCTTTTTTTTTTTAAACGATTTTATTTATTTGACAGAGAGAGAGCAAGCACAAGCAGGGGGAGCAGCAGACGGAGAGGGAGAGGGAGAAGCAGGCTCCCCACTGAGCAGAGTGTCCAACGTGGGGCTTGATCTCAGGACCCTGGAATCATGACCTGAGCCGAAGGCAGATGCTTAATGCACTAAGCCACCCAGGCGCCCCTAAAATTCATTTTTAAAAAGAGATCTTATTCTTCTACTTTCGGTAATAACTTATACAAATGTACGACATGCAGCAAGTTTACTGATAATTCTTTATAGGATTTGTTTCCGGTATTTTGTTAGCCCTCTGGCCTCTTTCCACTGAAAAGGGTAATTGGGTCTCAGACATGTTTTCTCCACTGAAGTTGGCTACCAGCCATTCCAGAAGGACCTGTATCCAGGTTATTCCTAAAACCCCAGAATTCCTGATTGAGTCAGCCCTGGGGCTTTTCCCGTGGACGCATTCATCCAGCAGATATTCACTAAACACTTGCTATGCACGAGGCACTGTTCTGGGCTCCGGGGATGCGGCAGTGAATAAGACAGGCCTGGCTCCTGCTCTTGAGGAGCTTACAACCCAGACAGGGATCACAGCCTGGAAACTAGCATTCACCGGTCACCCGGGAGGCCTGCGGGGACACAGTGGGAAATGTTCACACAAAATCACTTGTGAAAGCACACTCCTTGGTGGTTACAGTTTGTGAAAGAACACACAACAGGAGCTGTTGGAAACCTGTGCCTTTCTGGTTTTGTTTTTGGACTAATATCAGTCCAAATTTGTATTTGGACTGATACCAATTTTCCCAAACTGATGTATGGGTTAGAGATTCTATCCAGTCTCATCAAAATCCCAGATTTTTTTTTTTTTTTGGAAACTGACAAGTTGGTTCAAAAATGTACGTGGAATGAGAGTATCAGCAAATGAGCCCACGGACCAAAGAGAAAGGGTTGCCTCTGATTTCACCTAAACCTCCACAAATTTTGTGCCCCAAAAGGAGAGTAAAGGGGTCCCAAACTGTGATCGGATTTCCCTCGAGCCCACCAGAACATTGCCTCAGACTCATTTAATTGTTTAAAGAAAATTTTAAAAGATGACATTTCTCGTGGGCCTGCGTTTGTGCACACAAGTCCCATGTATAGCACAGCGGGACAGCACCAGCGACAGTAAGCGCAGACACACAGAGGGGTGCCACCACCCCGCCAGCTGACACACAGGAGACACAGCGAGGGATGCTGGCAACAAACGTGGGCACATCACACTCCCACAGAGTATTAGTTTAATCTGATGAAAGTGCTGGTCCAACCCTGCGTCTGACATACAAACCCACCTACAAATGATGGCTTCAGAGGGTTCTATCTGATATCACTCAGCACGTTCTCTTATTGGTCAGCAGAGAGCTCAGCGGGATCTCCTTAGCCAACCACTTTTGCCACGTCAATCCTTTGGAGACTTCCTGTTGGAAACACCTCAACTACCTGCACAAACCCCTCTCCAGGGCCATTGGGATTGAGACGGGCCCAATCTCCTCCCTGTACTCCCTACAGGCATATCTTGACACATGAGTGGAGTGACCTTCCCAATAGTCAAAGGCTGCCCAAAGATAATGAACTAAGTAGAGAGAAATGTCTCATTTCATTACAGACAAGGCTCTGATCGCATCTGAAAAGCCTCTAGGTGCAACTCCACCCAGAACACGAACAATCCCAATGCCCCTGCCATGATGTGCTTTTATGCCTGGCTTACCGTGAGAAGGTGTTTTTATCCTGGAGTAGAAAATGCAACAATTTCTACCTCCCTCTTCATGATTATAAAATTGCGTGTGCCCGTCTGTGTACGCATGAAGAGATTAGCATGGGAATCAGTAGGCCGAGTGAAGAAGATGCCTTAGCCAGTGCAGGCAGGCATCATCCACTCTACTGAGAGGCAGAATAGAACAAAAAGGCAGAAGAAGGGTAAATTCAGTCTGTCTACTTGAAGTGAGACATCCATCTTCTCCTGCCTTTGGACATTGGTGCTCCTGGTTCTCAGGCCTTCAGACTTGGACTGAACTGCACCGCTTCCCTGGTTCTCCACCTTGCTGATGGCAGATTGTGGGACTTTTTAATCACATGAGTGAATTCCTACAGTGAATCTTTGTGCATATAGACATGTGAGCATATGTATACATACATATATACATCTGTATCTCCTACGGGTTCTTTTTCTCTGGAGAAACAGAATAGCCCTGTAATGGCCCTGACTAATATACTAGGCTATTAATTAAGAAGATCTAAATAAATCCTCTGCCCTACTTCCCTCGTAGTAGAAAAGCCAAAATGTATATTCATTAGAATTAGGTTCTCAGAGTGTCCCCTGCTGTGTTGATGTCTAGGGGATTTATCTATACTTCCTGATGCTTGAATAAAATCATTCTAACCACGGGTTTTGCATATCGCTTTCAAGGAAGACCTTAATGCTCATGCAATTCAAATCGCCATTCAGCTGTCTGTAATTTCAGTGACAACTGTCCCCTTCACACATATGTACACCACTAATCAAAGAGCTAAAGGCTAGGAAGATGATCCTCCAGTGGCAAATTCAGGGATTCTCTACAGCAATAGACTTCAAACTGAATACAAGAGGATCTTGTTAGCTGAGTACACATTAACCCAGTCCCCAGTTACAAGGTTGTGTCGGGGAGAGTTAGCGTAACATAAAGACATTCGCCTACAAGCAACTGGGAGATTATTAGCCCCTTTCAAGGAACCCAGCCCACTTACTTTCAGCGCCTGCCCTTGTCCACTGCACCAAGTCTTTCTCAGCCAGTTGCTTCCTTAAGAGGCAGATGTTGGCAGCATCTAAAAGGATAAGACAAATTGGTTTTGAAGGAAACGTGAAAATCTTGCAAATGATGCAGGGTTTTATAAGGAAGACAACTGTGATTTTGGAAAACACAGAATCTCATCTGGAAGCATTCACACACGAAAGGCACGGTGGAGTCAAGAACTGAAAAGAATACGTACAAGAACAATGACAACGCAGAACCTTAAAAGAAAAATTATTTGAGGGGCGCCTGCGTGGCTCAGTCGGTTAAGCGTCTGCCTTCGGCTCAGGTCGTGGTCCCGGGGTCCTGGGATCGAGCCCCGCATCGGGCTCCCTGCTCCACGGGAGGCCTGCTTCTCCCTCTCCCACTCCCTCCGCTTGTGTTCCTGCTCTCGCTGTCTGTGTCAAATAAATAAAATCTTAAAAAAAAAAAAAGAAATTAAATTAAAAAGAGAAAAATTACTTGAATTAAGAACTGTTCTTGGCAGAGTGGTCATAGCAACTTTAATAATGGGCAGAGAAAACAAACGTCCGAAAGAGGAGCATGGGTAACCAAAACAAAGCTCAAAAGTAAACCTGACGATAGGCTACAAACGCTCACTGGAGCCGCGGCGGCTGGCTTGCGAGGCCGGCCCGCCGCACGCACCACTCCTCCGTCGGGGGGAACCCCACGTTTCATCCGTGGCCTAGCCCCCCTCCCCGCAGTCCTGGAGGAGGTCTCCGAGAGGCGTCGCCCACCGGCTGACCCCATGCTCGCTCAGGGAATCGGAGGCTCCTCCCCCGCCCTGTCCCCGGGAAGCGGCTCGACCCAGCCTTCCCACCCCGGGAGCCCTTCCAAGGGCTCAGACGTGACAGAGCGCGTGGCCCGGAGGCCGTGTGGGCCCAGCGGTGACCGAGCTCAGTTGAACCTCTGTAAACCCGAGGTTCCACAGGCAGGGTCAGTGCCTCCTCACCTCCCGGCTGCCCACGCTGGGCCTCAGAAGGAAGGCGCTTTGCTCACTCACCCTGCCACCTACCCAGGCCACTGGCCTCCGTATCGGGGTCTCCCAGCCCTCCCGGGGCTCGCGTCTGCAACCTCCCGCGACAACTCCTCACGTCGCGTGCCCACAAGCTCCGCCCCAGATCCCGGGACGGAGCGCGGATGAGCCAATGAGCTCAGCCCATTTCGGGACACGTGACACAGCCTGCCCAAGTGACTCTCTGCACCTGCGCGTCGGCGCTGCCGTCCGGGCTGGCTGGCCGGCGGTCGGGCTGTGAGGCGCTGTGCCTTCGGCGTCCCTGAGGCGAGCGCGGAAGGCGCTGGAGACCCCGAGCTGGCGGGGGCCTGGCAGGGTGCCGCAGGCCTCGCCCCCACTCCCGGCACGGCGGCCTGGCGCCCGCGCCCGAGCCTCCCGGTGCAGGCCTGAGGCCCGCGGACGCAGAGCAGGCGCGCCGCGGCGGAGACCGTCTCTGGACTCCCAAGACCAGTCAACGGTAAGCTGTCTCCCCAAATTCTGTTTCTGCTGACGACATGTCGAAGTGGTAATATTTCGGACGTACGGGGTTAAAACACCGTGTCAGTGCTTACGTCGGCCTTTTCGCTTTTACGTTTCGACGGGGCTGCTAGACACACGTCAGCGGCGCCGGTGGCCCCGCTCCCGGGGGACACGGCGAGGACGCGGGGGGCCGGGGGCCGGGTCTGTCCAGCCGGGGCAGTCGGGACGGCTCGCGGGGCGCCCTGGCTTTCCCGGAGCAACACGCCGCGGCCGGAGGGTCCGCCGCCCCCCGGGAAAACGTAAGCCAAGGAAAAGACTGCTCTCGGAATCGCCGCTGCCGTTCGGGGGAGGCGTGCCCAGGAGAAAGGGGCGCGCGTTTGCCGGCGGGCTCGGGATGGGTCAGCTGCGGGGTCTCGGGGGGTGGGGGAGCCGTGCGGAGAAGGCAGGTGTTCCGGGGCGGGGGACTTCCAGGACAAATCTGAGGACGGGGCGAGAAATACGGAGAGCGTCTGGGGACCGCCCAGTGACCAGCGGCGTGGTCAGTGGGTATATTCCAAGAGCAATGACCGTCTGTCTAGGCCCCTGGAAGTTATTTTTAATTATTCTATGATGCAGAGGGCTTCCGCATTCTCCCCACTCTCTAGTTTAAAAAAAAAAAAATGTAAAAACACAAGTAGTTTGCTGTATTCACATATGCTGTATGTGAATAGGATCAGTTTATGGAGCTGGTAAAGAAGTTTGTTTTTTCCGTCTGGATCAACATGGAGCAGAACAGCCCACGTTCACTAAAACTGCTAGCCAGGAGGCGGAGGCACCGGAGAAGCACCCCCAACCCCCAACGCTGACCCACCCACTCACCACTCTCTCCAGCTGCTGGGCGACAGGAGGGATTTTTCCTTCTGCAGAGTATGCGATTGGGGCCAGCACTGACCTTGCCCACATCTCAGAGGACTAGGAGGTCCCAGCTAACATCAGGAATATAATAGTAAAAGCCTAGTAATAATGGCAAAATAATACTCTGAAAATTATTTAGTAATTTCCAAGTACAATAGCTCTTCCTTCAGAAATGCTTAAGATTGGCGTCTATTTTGCTCTAGAGAGAACATTCCTCATTAGGGCAAAGTGAAAAGGAAAGCAACAATACCCAAAAAGAGGCAGAAAATGAAGAGCCACAAGCTTCTACCGGCGTAGGGAATGCAATTTCTCTTCGCTCGTTCAAGAACAACTAGAATATACCGAGTACTCCATAAACAGCCGCTGTGGACTCACATGCTTTATCCCCCTCATTACAACATCAGTGTGTGATGCTGAAAATGGCCAATTCTATAGCAAAGAATCATTCCCCAGGGAAGCATCTGGGCCTCTGCTGTAGAAAATGCTTTGGAAACAGCATTGGGTTTCCTTCCAGATTCCTTAGGCCTCTGCCCAAGATGTGACCTGAGCTGATTCTCCAGAATCCATATAAAGAACGTTTTTACTTAATCTAGTCCAAATTCATACTGCTTTATTCAAAAGTTGTGTCCCTGAGGAGTTAAATATGCTACGTTTCTTCCTATCAACTCACCTGGTAATCCACTGTTTAAAGCTAACTAGGCCGTCAAGCTCGGTAACAACATCCAGGGAACCCATGTTGTATTTCAGGCTGTGCTGTGCAGCTTACAAGCAGCTTTTCATTTTATCTTCGTAACACCATGAGGTAGGTATTTTTTATTATCCTCATTTTACACATGAGGAATGAAGAAACAGAAGTTAGGTAACTACCTTTTCAAAACAGAAGAGCAGATAAGAAAAAAGCCAGGCCTACTAACTACATGCTCATGAGCCACACTAGCCCACTTGCTGATACTCATCCCTTATGTTAATCACCTAACCCATTAGGAGTAGTCGTTTGTTAACCTAACCTGGATTAGGTGCTTCCAGCTTCCAAGGATAACAAAGATAAAGTCAGGCCCCTTATGTCAAAAAATTCACCATCTGGCTGAGAATTATTTTGAAATGCAGGGGCTCAAACCCTCATTTATTTGTCTTCTGAATTTGAAATACTTTCTGTTCTCGGTTTGCCCGTGTTAGGTTTTTGGGTTTTTTTGTTTTCTCTGAGCTTGGAGGCAGAAAGACCTGCAATCACAGACTGTAACTTTTTCGTTGTTTTATCTTCTATTGTATTTTGGATTCAGGACCACCTTTTCTGCCGACTGTTCCATTTGCATGTGTCTGCTGCACACATGCAAGTCCCAGTCAATGGGAAAGTAAAAGTTTTGTCAAACGAGTTTCATGACATTGCTGTATTTTACTGATTTCTAACTTTTGTGTTAGTGTGTGTAGACCAGTCTAAAGAGGCAGTCCAGGCTAACATGAGCTTTATTTCGCTTGTACAGTGTTTTACTTTTAATTCAATGTTTTAAAATTAGATTTTATATAAAAATCCATATTTCTGGTTTCTTCTGAAAACTTGGAAGTTCTAGTAACAAAACACTGAGCCCACATGCCCACATGGCAACAAGGCCAGAGCTCAAAAGTAACCATCCCTTTTAGTAGGGTATGCCTACTCCAATTCCCCAGTCCCCACCATTCCCTAGAGTGTTCCTGTCACTGAGACTGTGCATGCACTTGTCATTAAGCATCCCACCTACACTGTTTTCTTATGGTATGAGAGTATTTCTGTATCTGTGTCTTTATCCAAAGATGAAAAAAAAACTCAAGCTTTGTGATTATTTTTGTATCCAGTCTGCCTTGCTCATTTGCTTTGCCTGATCCCTGCAAATAGGCTCTAACCTGTAAGGTGGATAAATAAATTGTGTTCCAAATCAGACTAGCAGGAGCATGTGTAATCAAGTCCTGCCGTGGAGCAAAAAAAGTGTGTGACTGAAAACTCCGTATTTCCCATGTGGATCACTTATCTATTGCTGTGTAACAAAACCTTCCCAAAACTCAGTAGCTTAAAACATCCATCTGTTTGGCTCTTCATTCTTTGGGTCAGCAATTTGGGTTGGACTCAGCTACATAGCTCTTATATTGGTTACACCTGCTGGACTCATTCATGCATCTGTGGTCAGTTGGTGGTCAGTGGCCTAACTCACATGCCTGCAGATTTGCTGGCTACAGGTTTAGGCAATGAAAGTCACTAGCTTTTGTGTCTTTCTTTGCCCAGAAGACTAGCCCTGGCTTGTTCCTGTCATGACTGTTAGGGGGTTCCTGAATTAGTCCCCTCCGTTTGCTATAACAAAATACCACAAACTGTGTGACTTCAATAACAGAAACATTCCCTCATATTCTGAAGGCTAGAAGTCCAAGATCAAGGTTCTGGCAAGGTTGCTTTCTGGTGAGACCCCGAGTCCTGGCTTGCAGACAGCTGCCTTCTTACTGTGTCCTCCTGCACATAGAGAATGTACTCGCTCTGGCATCTCCTCTTCTTCTAAACACATCAGCCCTATTGGATCAGAACCCTACCCCTATAACCTCATTTAACCTTAAGTACCTTCTTAAAGGCCCCATCCCCAAATATAGTCACATTGGGGATCAGGGCTTCAGCCTATGAATTTGGGGAGGACAAAGTTTAGTCTGCTACAAGTCCCAACAGCAACCAGAAGCCAAGCCCCTTAGGTAGCATTCACTGTTTTCTCACTGATCAAAACGAGTCCTGTAGCCAAGCTCTGAGTTGGTGTGGGACGGGACTACCCACGTGCATGGATACAAGGAGGCATGAGCAACTGGGGAACCATGATGGGAACAACCCACCAGACGCCAGGCCAATTCTCTTGAACTACTATATATTTAAACCATTTTACTGTTTTTTTTAAAGATTTTATTTATTCATTTATTTGAGAGAGAGCACGCGTACAGAGTGGGGGAGGGCAGAGGGAAAGAATCTCAAGCAGACACTGCACTGAGTGCAGAGCCCAAAATGGGGCTCCATCTCACCACCCTGAGATCATGACCTGAATGGAAATCAACAGCTGGCCACTTGACCCACTGAGACACCCAGGGGCTCCTAAATCGTTTTATTTTAAACCAATGCAGTGGTAGTACTGACACTTACTATCTAACATTCAGTTGTGGTCTGCTGATTGTTCTAAGCAGATCATGGACACACCTTCTGCTTCCAACGGCTGGTTGAGGGGTGGGCATGGACCCAGTGCAGGACGAAATGGGAATGTTTGCTGGGGGTATTTGTAGCAAATACAATAAATACAGTACAATAGGGTGGAGCAAGATGGCGGAGGAGTAGGAAACCTGGATTTTGTCTGGTCTCAGTGATTCAGCTGGATAGTGATCAAACCATTCTGAACACCTACAAACTCAACAGGAGATCGAAGAAAAGAATGGCAACAACTCTGAACAGAAAAGCAACCACTTTCTGGAAGGTAGGACGTGCGGAGAAGTGAATCCAAGGCGATATTCGGGAGGATAGATGGCGGGGGAGGGGGCCTCCGTTGGCCGCTTCTGGTAAGTGCTAGAGTCGCGGAGCACAAAATCGGAACTTTTAGAAGTCAGCTCCGCTGAGTGACGTCACTCCAGTGGCTAAGCGGGAGGTGGAACCCTCACGGGACAGAGTGGTCTCGGGACCCTCGGGTCACAGAAAGACCGGGGGTGCCCGAGTGTGGCAGAGCTCCCAGGTATTGGAGCGAGGAAGCCGGCTGCAAAGACGGAGCCAAGGTGTTGGCTCTCAGCTGGGGGTTCCCATAAACCGTGATCTGCTGCACAGTCGGGCCACTGCTCCTCCAGCAGGGACCCAACAAGCGGCAAATCTGGGGAGACTCTCCTTCCTCCCCGGGGAGGAGCGGCACGGGAGTGCACCGCAGGGATCTGCTGGGTTTGGAAACTCCACACGGGGTCGGGTGCCAGAGATAGAAACGCTCTGTCACAGGCCGGGTGAGCACGGAGTGCGGCCGGAGACCAGGGAGACGGGAGTGACTGACTGCTTTTCTCTGGGGGCGCACTGAGGAGCGGCCCCGAGTTCTCAGCTCCTCCGGGGCGAAGATTGGGAGGCCGCCATTTTCACTCTCGTCCAACAAAGCTGTATGGAAAGCATGCAGGAAACAAAAGCTCCCCGAGAGTAAACCCAAGCAGATTACTTAGCCCTGATCAGAAAAGGGCGGGGCAATTCCGCCTCAGACAAAGACATTTGGGAACCATGGCAACAGGCCCCTCCCCCAGAAGATCAGCAAAAACAGCCACCAAGACCAAGTTTACCAATCAATGAGAATGGCAGAACTCCAGCACTAGGGGAATACTGCACATAGAATTCATGGCTTTTTTACCATGATTCTATAGTCTTTCAATGTTAATTTTTTTAACTGTCTTTTTTTTTTAATTTTACTTTTTCCCTTTTCCAACCAACATCTTATCAATCCCTTTTTTAAAAAAATATTTCTTTTTAATATGTCGAGTCATAATCTATCCATTCATAGTAGTTACCCTTATTTTTGGCATATATATACTCTTTTTAAAATTTTGAGATACAGTTTCTATTAACAGATCAAAATATACCCTAAATATCTACTGTATGCCTTTGTTCTAGGCTCCTGCCTGATCACATTCTCTCCCCCTTTTTTTCTTTCTTTTTTTTATCCTCTTTTTTTTCAAACAGCTTCTTATCAATTCCTTTTAAAAAATTTTTTATATTTTCATCATTACAGTCATATTCCATCCCTTCATCGTATCAACCTTTGTACATATTTAAGTCCTTCTTTCTTTAAAATTTTGGAAGGCACATTCTTCTAACAGAACAAAATACACCCAAAATCTAGTGTGTGGCACTGATCTATGCACCAGCCTGATCATATTTGATCATATTCTGTTTTGTTTTGTTCTCTTTTTGTTTTTATCTTTTTCTTTTTTTTTTCACTGTTTCTTTTTTCTTTCTTCGCCTTTCTTTTCCCCTGGTTTCAGGTCTTCTCTGATTTGTTTAGAGTATAGTTTCTGGGGACATTGTTACCCTGTTAGCAATTTGTTCTCTCAATCATCTATTCTCCTCTGGACAAAATGACAAGATGGAAAAAAATCAACAACAACAACAAAAAAAAAACGAGGTAGTACGGTCTGCCAGGGACCTACTCAGTACAGATATTAGTAAGATGTTGGACCTAGAGTTCAGAATCATGATTTTAAAGATACTAGCTGGGCTTGAAAAAAGCATGGAAGGTATTAGAGAAACCCTTTCTGGAGAAATAAAAGAACTACAATCTAACCAAGTCGAAATCAAAAAGGCTATTAATGTGGTGCAATCAAAAATGGGGGCACTAACTGCTAGGATAAATGAGGCAGAAGAGAGAATCAGCGATATAGAAGACCAAATGATGGAAAATAAAGAAGCTGAGAAAAAGAGAGAGAAACAACTACTGGATCACGAGGGCAGATTCGAGATATAAGCGATACAATAAGACGAAACAACATTAGAATAATTGGGATCCCAGAAGAAGAAGAGAGAGAGGGGCAGAAGGTATGTTGGAGCAAATTATAACAGAGAACTTCCCTAATGTGAGGAAGGAAACAGGCATCAAAATCCGAGAGGCACAGAGAACCCCTCTCAAAATCAATAAAAATAGGTCAACACCCCGACATCTAATAGTAAAATTTATGAGTCTCAGAGACAAAGAGAAAATCCTGAGAGCAGCTCGGGAGAAGTATAGGTATAGGTATATAACCTATAATGAAGAAACATTAAATTGGCAATAGACCTATCCACAGAGACGTGGCAGGCCACAAAGGACTGGCATGATATATTCAGAGCACTAAACGAGAAAAATATGCAGCCAAGGATACTATATCCATCTAGTCTGTCATTGAAAATAGAAGGAGAGATAAAAAGCTTTCAGGACAAACAAAAACTAAAGGAATTTGCAAACACAAAACGAACCCTACAAGAAATATTGAAAGGGGTCCTCTAAGGAAAGAGAGCACCTCAAACCAGCATGGACCAGAAAGGAACATAGACAATATACAGCTAACAGTCAACTTATAGGCAATATAATGGCACTAAGTTCATAACTTTCAGTAGTTACCCTGAATGTAAATGGGCTAAATGCTCCAATCAAAAGACACAGGCTATCAGATTAGATTAAAAAACAAGACCTGTCGATACGCTGTCTGCAAGAGACTCATTTTAGACCCAAAGACACCCCCAAATTGAAAGGGAGTGGAAAACCATTTACCATGCTAATGGACACCAAAAGAAAGCTGGGGTGGCAATCTTTATATCAGACAGATTAGATTTTAAACCAAAGACTGTAATAAGAGACAAGGAAGGACACTGTATCCTACTTAAAGGGTCTATCCAACAAGAAGATCTAACAGTTGTAAATATCTATGCCACTAACATGGAGCAGCCAATTATATAAGGCAATTAATAACAAAAGCAAAGAAACACATTGACAACAATACAATAATAGTGGGGGACGTTAACACCCCCCTAACTGAAATGGACAGATCATCTAAGCAAAAGATTAACAAGGAAATAAAGACTTTAAATGACACACTGGACCAAATGGACTTCACAGACGTATTCAGAACATTCCATCCCAAAGCAACGGAATACACATTCTTCTCTAGTGCCCATGGAACATTCTCCAGGCTTGATCACATCCTAGGTCACAAATCAGGTCTCCACCAGTACCAAAAGATTGGGATTATTCCCTGCATATTTTCAGACCACAGTGCTTTGAAACTAGAACTCAATCACACAAGGAAAGTCGGAAAGAATTGAAATACATGGAGGCTAAAGAGCATCCTACTAAAGAATGAATGGGTCAACCAGGAAATTAAAGAAGAATTAAAAAAAATTCATGGAAACAAAAGAAAATGAAAACACAACTTTTCAAAATCTTTGGGATGCAGCAAAGGCAGTCCTGAGAGGAAAGTATAGAGCAATACAAGCCTTTCTCAAGAAACCAAAAGGTCTCAAATACACAACCTAACCCTACACCTAAAGGAGCTAGAGAAAAAAAACAGCAAATAAAGCCTAAACCGAACAGGAGAAGAGAAATAATAAAGATCAGAGCAGAAATCAATGAAATAGAGATCAAAAGAACAGTAGAACACATCAATGGAACTAGGAGCTGGTTCTTTGAAAGAATGAACAAGATTGATAAACCCCTGGCCAGACTTATCCAAAAGAAAAGAGAAATGACCCAAATCAAAATCATGAATGAAAGAGGAGCGATCACAACTAACGCCAAAGAAATACAATTATAAGAACATATTATGAGCAACTCTGTACCAGCAAATTAGATAACCTGGAAGAAATGGATGCATTTCTAGAGATGTATCAACTACCAAAATTGAACCAGGAAGGAGTAGAAAACTTGAACAGACCTATAACAACTAAGGAAATTGAAGCAGTCATCAAAAATCTCCCAACAAACAAAAGCCCAGGGCCAGGTGGCTTCCCAAGGGAATTCTACCAAACATTT
>NW_027397115.1:19217-36182 GCF_003265705.2 Callorhinus ursinus
AAAAATCTCCCAACAAACCAAAGCCCAGGGCCAGGTGGCTTCCCAAGGGAATTCTACCAAACATTTAATGAGAAATTAATATTTATTCTCCTGAAACTGTTCCAAAAAATAGAAATGGAAGGAAAACTTCCAAACTCGTTTTATGAGGCCACCATTACCTTGATCCCCAAACCAGAAAAAGACCCCGTCAAAAAGGAGAATTAGACTAATATCCTTGATGAACATGGACGCAAAAATTCTCACCAAAATACTAGCCAATAGGATCTAACACTACATTAAAAGGATCATTCACCACGACCAAGTGGGATATATCCCTGGGCTGCAAGGCTGGTTCAACATCCGCAAATCAATCAACGTGATACAATACATTAACAAAAGAAAGAACAAGAATCATATGATCCTCTCAATAGATGCAGAAAAAGCATTTGACAAAGTACAACATCCTTTCTTGATCAAAACTCTTCAGAGTATAGGGATAGAGGGTACATACCTCAATATCATAAAAGCCATCTATGAAAAACCTACAGCGAATATCATTCTCAATGGGGAAAGGCTGAGAACTTTGCCCCTAAGGTCAGGAACTCGGCAGGGATGTCCACTATCACCACTGCTATTCAACATAGTATTAGAAGTCCTAGCCACCGCAATCAGACAACAAGAAGAAATCAAAGGCATCCAAATCGGCCAAGAAGAAGTCAAACTCTCACTCGTTGTAGATGATATGATACTTTATGTGGAAAATCCAAAAGACTCCACCCCAAAACTGCTAGAACTCATTCAGGAATTCAGTAAAGTGGCAGGATATAAAATCAATGCACAGAAATCAGTGGCATTCCTATACACCAACAACAAGACAGAAGAGAGACAAATCAAGGAATCGATCCCATTTACAATTGCACCCAAACCATAAGATACCTAGGAATAAATCTAACCAAAGAGGCAAAGGATCTGTACTCAGAAAGCTATAAAATACTCATGAAAGAAATTGAGGAAGACAGAAATGGAAAAACGTTCCATGCTCATGGATTGGAAGGACAAATATTGGGAAGATGTCAATGCTACCTAGAGCAATCTACATATTCAATGCAATCCCCATCAAAACACCATCCAGTTTTTTCAAAGAAGTGGAACAAATAATCCTAAAATTTGTATGGAACCAGAAGAGAGCCCGAATAGCCAGAGGAATGTTGAAAAAGAAAAGCAAAGCTGGCGGCATCACAATTCCGGACTTCCAGCTCTATTACAAAGCTGTCATCATCAAGACAGTATGGTACTGGCACAAAAACAGACACATAGATCAACGGAACAGAATAGAGAGCCCAGAAATGGACCCTCAATTACATGGTCTACTAATCTTTGACAAAGCAGGAAAAAATGTCCAATGGAAAAAACGACAGTCTCTTCAACAAATGGTGTTGGGAGAATTGGACAGCCACATGCAGAAGAATGAAACTGGACCATTTCCTTACACCACACACAAAAATAGACTCCAAATGGTTGAAAGACCTCAATGTGAGACAGGAGTCCATCAAAATCCTAAAGGAGAACACAGGCGGCAACCTCTTCGACCTCAGCCACAGCAACTTCTTCCTAGAAACATCGCCAAAGGCAAGGGAAGCCAGGGCAAAAAAGAACTCTTGGGATTTCATCAAGATAAAAAGCTTTTGCACAGCAAAAGAAACAGTCCATAAAACCAAAAGACAACCGACAGAATGGGAGAAGATATTTGCAAATGACGTATCAGATAAAGGGCTAGTATCCAAAATCTATAAAGAACTTATGAAACTCAACACCCAAAGAACAAATAATCCAATCAAGAAATGGGCAGAAGACATGAACACACATTTTTCCAAAGAAGACATCCAAATGGCCAACAGACACATTAAAAAGTGCTCCACATCGCTCGGCATCAGGGAAATCCAAATCAAAAACCTCAATGAGATACCACCTCACACCCGTCAGAATGGCTAGAATTAACAAGTCAGGAAACGACAGATGTTGGCGGGGATGCGGAGAAAGGGGAACCCTCCTACACTGTTGGTGGGAATGCAAGCTGGTGCAACCACTCTGGAAAACAGTATGGAGGTTCCTCAAACAGTTGAAAATAGAGCTACCATACGATCCAGCAATTGCACTCTTGGGTATTTACCCCAAAGATACTAATGTAGGGATCCGAAGGGGTACGTGCACCCCAATGTTTAAAGCAGCAATGTCCACAATAGCCAAACTGTGGAAAGAGACAAGATGTCCAGTGACAGATGAATGGATAAAGGAGATGTGGTATATATACACAATGGAATATTATGCAGCCATCAAAAGAATGAGATCTTGCCATTTGCAACCACATGGATGGAACTGGAGGGGGTTATGCTGAGTGAAATAAGTCAATCAGAGAAAGACATGTATCATATGACCTCACTGATATGAGGAATTCTTAATCTCAGGAAACAAACTGAGGGTTGCTGGAGTGGTTGGGGGTGGAAGGGATGGGGTGGCTGGGTGATAGACATTGGGGAGGGTATGTGCTAGGGTGAGCGCTGTGAATTGTTCAAGACTGTTGAATCACAGATCTGTACCTCTGAAACAAATAATGCAATATATGTTAAGAAAAAAAAAGCAGGAGGGGAAGAGTGAAGGGTGGGAAATCGTAGGGGGAGATGAACCATGGGAGATGATCGATTCTGAGAAACAAACTGAGGGTTCTAGAGGGGAGGGAGTGGGGGGATGGGTTAGCCTGGTGATGAGTATTAAAGAGGGCACGTTCTGCGTGGAGCACTGGGTGTTATACACAAACAATGAATCATGGAACACTACAGTAAAAACTAATGATGTAATATATGGTGATTAACATAACAAAAAATTTTAAAAAATACGCTACAATACCACAATATAAATAATAAATAATATAAAATAATATATATAAAATAATCCCCAAACCCCCAAGAAAAGGGGGAAGAAAAGGTCCCTCTTTTTTCAGACATTGTTGTGTCTGTGTGTGATGCCTAAGAAGCTATAGCCATGCCACTGTCCAGTCGAGGATGAAGCCTATACCCAGAAGGGAAGGGAGCCCAGAGAAATGCAGATAAAAGCTCCTGATGTCCATGCCCAGATCCCATTTGCCTCTGGATTTCTGTTGCGCAGCCTCATAAATGTCCTTCTTTAGATTGGCCTGAGTCACTGTGTTCTTTTACTTATGCATGGATACTAATTGGATTGGTCAACCAATGAGGAACCATAGAGGGCATACAGCCTTCCTGGGAAGCCTGGGACCTTATTCTCACACTGGCCTAGGGCAGGTTCTTGTCTCAGCTTCCTTCTCTGAAAAAGCAGGAAATGCCTCTTCTATACGCCCTAAGCATGGCTTTATGATCAGATGAAATAATGCATATGGAAACATTTCAAGCTGTATAAATTGTCAAATCAATGTAAAGAAGAGAGAAAACAGCCTATTTAAAGATGAAAGGATTGACAGCTAATAGCTAGAATTATGTCATATCAGCAATCCATCCCTTTAGTCAAGTCAGTAAGAGGACTTGTCAAATGTGTTTACAGTTACAGAGAACAAAATAACCACATACTATACAACAGACCTCCAGCTATAATTAATTTCTCAATTAAATAAAGATAGTCTTAGTATTGTGTGTGAGCTGAGTAGGAAAGGTAGGGGCAGTAGGTGGACCCAGGTCTGTATCAGTGAGGAGAATTTCAGCTGCAAGCCAACACCCAGCTTGCCCTGACTTAGAAAATAAAGGAATCGTTTGGCTCGACTAAATAGAGTCGGCAGCATGGCATCTACCAGATTTCTGGGGAGGTGTGACTCAGTGATTCAATTAGGGACTCAAGCACCCAGCTCTCTCTCTGTGCTTCTGCTTCTCATGGTATCAGCCTCACATTCACAAATGTCCAGCCAGTAATTGCTAGATGCATCATCAAGGAAGGTCATGTATAGTCATTGCACTTTGCTTTGAAAAAAAAGCATTGTTCAATGCAAATATTTAAAATATATTCCAATTTTTATACTGTTGAATCAAGGTTCCTTTATTTTTCAATATTTTGGGAGCCTCGAGAACTGGATAAGACTCCAGACTTCCTTGATCACAGAGTTGTCCTGTGGTACTGATGCAACCAATGATTAGTCCTGAAACCATTTGCTTGAAAACTTTCTTCCTGGAGTGCAGTTTGTCTTAGTTTTGGTAAACACAAATTTGGAAATCTGCATTAGTCGAACAGGGCTTAAATGCCTCTGCATCAGATCCCCACCTCCACCCCACACATAAAAGAAATCTGTGTACCTGATGTGATAGCAACAGGGACCAATTCTAAAATCTCCCACTGAGATTTAAGGAAGTAAATAAAAAGAAGGAAGACCATGTTTACATTAATTTATCATCCACAGTAGTTAGAATGCTTATTAGAATGGCATTTCTAAAGAATTTTAAATTGGCACAGGTCTTCTGATCCATTACATGCGTGATTTCCCTGCACCAGGCATAGATGTTAAGACAATGGTCTTTACCATTTATCCAAAGAAGACATCCAAATGGCCAACAGACACATGAAAAAGTGCTCCACATTGCTCAGCATCAGGGAAATCCAAATCAAAACCTCAATGAGATACCACCTCACACCAGTCAGAATGGCTAAAATTAACAAGTCAGGAAACGACAGATGTTGGCGGGGATGTGGAGAAAGGGGAACCCTCCTACCCTGTTGGTGGGAATGCAAGCTGGTGCAGCCACTCTGGAAAACAGTATGGAGGTTCCTCAAACAGTTGAAAATAGAGCTACCCTACGATCCAGCAATTGCACTACTGGGTATTTACCCCAAAGATACAAATGTAGGGATCCAAAGGGGTACGTGCATCCCGATGTTTATAGCAGCAATGTCCACAATAGCCAAACTGTGGAAAGAGCCAAGATGTCCGTCGACAGATGAATGGATAAAGAAGACATACAATGGAATATTATGCAGCCATCAAAAGGAATGAGATCTTGTCATTTGCAACGACGTGGATAGAACTGGAGGGTATTATGTTGAGTGAAATAAGTCAGAGAAAGGTATCATATGACCTCACTGATATGAGGAATTCTTAATCTCAGGAAACAAACTGAGGGTTGCTGGAGTGGGGATGGGGTGGGAGGGATGGGGTGGCAGGGTGATAGACATTGGGGAAGGTATGTGCCATGGTGAGCGCTGTGAATTGTGCAAGACTGTTGAATCACAGATCTGTACTTCTGAAACAAATAATGCAATATATGTTAAGAAAAAAAAAGAGGATAGCAGGAGGGGAAGAATGAAGGGGGTAAATCGGAGGGGGAGACGAACCATGAGAGACGATGGACTTTGAAAAATAAACTGAGGGTTCCAGAGGGGAGGGGTGTGGGGGGATGGGTTAGCCTGGTGATGGCTATTAAAGAGGGCACGTTCTGCGTGGAGCACTGGGTGTTATGCACAAACAATCATGGAACACTACATCAAAAACTAATGATGTAATGTATGGTGATTAACATAACAATAAAAAAATTTAAAGAAAAAAAAGACAATGGTCTTTACACTCATGTAAATATTTTCCTGCTGACTTCTATGTCGAAGGTTGACAGTGAGCTTGGCGTATAAGAACCCGAGATAGCTGGGTGCTAACAAACATAAGCCACATCCCCAGGGTTTTTGAACAACCATGGTCTGGTCTTTCTCAACCCAATTAAATATGTATTTCTGTACATAAGCAAGCCAAATACCAAATGGAAATCATTTTAGATATTCAGAAGCATCAGCAAACCTTGGTCTCTAGTCAAACAGAAAGAAACAGCCATCAAGGGGGCGCCTGAGTGGCTCGGTCGTTAAGCATCTGCCTTCAGCTCAGGTCATGATCCTGGGGTCCTGGGACTGAGCCCCGCATCGGGCTCCCTGCTCCATGGGAAGCCTGCTTCTCCCTCTCCCACTCCCCCCACTCCCCCTGCTTGTGTTCCCTTTCTTGCTGTGTGTCTCTCTGTCAAATAAATAACATCTTTAAAAAAAAAAAAAGAGCCATCAATTAAAGACTATCCTGATGCTACATAACATCAGACAAAATAAACTACCCATTTCAGAGATTTATACCTGTGCTTCTCGAACTAAGGTGCTTTAGGACAAAAGTCTTAAAATCAAATATTTTTAACCTTTTCACTCTATCAGTAGATCTAGGAATAAAACTGTTTAAACACGAAAAGTTCCCCTTTGATTTATTCTGATGAGTCACCTGTTATAAGCAGGTCGAATCTATTAACACCAGGAGCCATATATTTGTACCCCAATTCTGAGACCAATTCCCAGTGTCTGTGTTGGGGGGTTTCCCCCTAAAACACCCCTAAGCAATTCTCCAGGACACCAGCTGGGTGGTGTCCTATCATTCAACTCAATTCTGGCAGTGTCTACTGGGAGACAGCATCATATTCCCCATGTGAAGGGCTCAGTCCTGTGTGACACCCTTCCCTCCTCCACTTCATATGCCAGTCACAAGCCCAAGTTATTAAACTTGACCAACCTGGGTGGACTACAAACTGGAGGTTCCAACAACACCCTCCTTGTGCTCAAATGATTTGCTATAGCAGCTCACAGAGCTCAGAAACATTTTACTTACTAAATTACCGGTTTAGGGGCACCTGGGTGACTCAGTTGTTAAGCGCCTGCCTTCAGCTCAGGTCATGATCCCAGGGTCCTGGGATCGAGCCCCGCATCGGGCTTCCTGCTCTGCTGGAAGTCTGCTTCTCCCTCTCTCACTCTCCCCACTCCCCCTGCTTGTGTTCCCTCTCTCACTGTGTCTCTGTCAAATAAAATCTTTAAAATAAATAAGTTGTTTATTGCCAAAGATATTAGAGGATATGAATGAACAGCCAGACTGATGAGCTGCATAGGGTGAGGTATATGGGAAGGGGCATGGAGCTTCCATGCTGTCAATGAGCACACCACTCTCCCCAGCTCCACGTGTTCACCAACCAAAAGAACTCCAAGCCTGTCCTTTGGGTTTTTATGGAGGCTTCATTACATAGGCCTGATTAGTTAACTCTTTGGCCAATGGTGATTGATTCAACTTCCACTCTCTCCCCTCTCCTGAGATTAGAGGGTGGGACTGAACATTCCAACCCTTGAATCACAATGTTGGTTCCCCTGGCAGCCAGCCCCTCCCTTCTTAGGTGCAAAAGCTGTGTCATTAACATAATAAAAGACACTTAGGAAATTCCAAGGGTTTTAGGAACTCTGGGCCCGAAAAACCAAATATATATTTATAATTATAAATCATTGTATCGCACCAATGCACGTTCATAATATTTCTATTTGTATCCCCAATGCATAGCAAATCATTTAGCATATAGTCAGTACTCAATACATGTGAGCTAAAGTTTTACTAGACTTAAAACTACCCACCTGTACGACACTTCACTGAACATCTTATCTTCAAACATCACTTAGATACCACCTTTCCCAGGTGGCTGACCATATCTTTATGGATGTGTCACAGGCATTGTTTGACCAAGTAGAAAGTTGTAGTGCAGCATTTTTCATGTTCTCCAGTAAGTCATTCCATCAGGTAGCCTTTGACAGTGCCAAAGCAAGAATAAATAAGCAATTGTTAAATGCTCCCCCTCAGGGAAGATATCTAGTGGGGATTTGCTTTAACATTGCTAAAATCTCAAAGAACAAAAAGCTTCTTTTTTATAAGCCTTTAGAAAAACTAAAGATCTGCCAGAAAAGGCACATCTGACAGACTGCCTTTGCCTCCTCCAAGGAAGAAACAAACCAGATCAAGAGTTTGGCACCTGTGCTCTCATCAAACCCCTCCTCCTCTTACCTCTAAATACAGAGCAGCAAAGCTTCCATAAGCTTCCAAAGTCAGGCCTGCTACCATTCCCTTAACCTGCAAGTGACCAGGTTAGGCCATATTAATGTTGGAAAAGACATTAGGATTCAAAGCCAACAGCTAAGAAAGAATTCTTGAGACGTCTTTGGTGCAAAAAGGTGGTGTTACTAAAGCATGGGGACACGACCCGTGGGCAGGAAGAGCGGCCCTGGGGTCATGAGGAGGGGCCCAGTATATACTTTCAAGTTGGGAGGGGGTTAGTCTTTCCTTAGGTCTCTAAGGAGACTTAGAGTCTCCTTAAGTCTCTAAGGAATTTTGGAAGCAAGGTTTCCAGGACCTTGAGGGAGCTAGCTATTGTTGGGAAAAGGTCATTTTTTCCCATCTAAAAAAACCTTTGTTTGAGAACCTTCAGATGTGTATATGCTTGGGGAGTGATTGCCAACACATGTCTTGGGGGGTTTAGAGATAAAAGGAAATTTCTCAAGGAATTTTTACATGTTAAAGAAGACTTACAGGATCCTGGGGGTCAAGCCAAGGTTGCCTTTTGCCCTTAGCAAAGTATTAATATCCAGGCAGTTAAGTCCCTAGAGGAATGTCACTCTGCCTATTTCAAGGACTTGTCAGTGACCTGTAAGTAGTAAGGAAATTTAATAATTTTTCCTCTCCCTTTGTTTCCCACATCAATACCCTGTAGTGATTTGTATATATAAAATCACTTAACCTTCTGCAATAGATGTCCAATGTGGCATTTGCCTGCCTGGCGTGCATTTCCCCTTTCTAAGTAGCAAGGTATGAGGTTCCATCAAAGAACCACCCTCCACTGTTGATGGGTTGAACCCATAATATTCCAGAGGTATATGGAGGACCCAAACTTGACAAAGGGACAACATGCTCCTGGCTAAGTGATGTATTTAGGGATACAAATGTGACAGAAGCAAGGCAAACAAAAAGTTAGTGCCTTTTCAGTTGGGTAAGATGTGGCTGAAGCTACTGGTGACCTCCTGTGCCACTAGAGTAGAAAGAGTCTGCCAGGGAATGAAGTTGACACAGAAAACAGCAGAGCCAAGAGACTAGAGGAACAGATTCCTGAAGACATCCCCGTGCATCTGGTCAACCCTGCCTAAGAAGCTGGCCTCTGGTTATTCCATTCACTGAGGAAATATATTCCCTTTTAAAAGGAAAAATGAACCTATTTTTTGGACTGGATTTCAGTAACAGCTACCTGGAAGACTTTTAAGAACAACAGTATCTGTAGGGAAGTTCACAGAAAGACCTTTTAGGGAAAATAAATCAATTAAGCTTTGTAAACAAGTTAATTAGATCAGGAATATGGTTTGGGCTGTTTCAGTGCAATCCTTTTTAACAAATTCAATTTATCTGTCTTACAGTTATAGACACTGTGGAGGTATTTATCTGTAGTGTTCTGAAACCACCATCTTTACTCTAAAATTAGCCTGGTCCTATCTCATACATTTAGGTACACATGGGGAGTTGTGTCTTCATTAACCAACAGTTCTCTCAAATTCCTGTTCTAAAGCATTCCATTAGTATTTCCCAACAATGACAGATGTTAAGTGTTGAGAGCATTACAGCACAATTAGTAGTTGACCCAAGAAAATAGAATTATTTGCTGCCTTTGTGTAATTGATTCAAATGCTTAATATTATTCCTAGTGATTCTGATGCTCCTTGCTCAGGCTGCTTCTCTATAGCATAAAATATAACTTTTTTTTTTCATGTTTGAAGAGTCTTTTCCATTACAGAATTATGTAGCTGATGTACAATCTAGTTGCTGGCATATCCCATATTAGATAGAGTTGCTTTGGATCAACGTCACTTAATCCAAAGTAATAAAATTATCCTGGAATGATGAATTTAGAGAAGAAAAGAGAAACAGACTCAGGCTAGGTTACCTTATATACCCAAGGGAATTACAGAATTCAGAACCGGAATAAATGAAGATGTGGCAAGGATCAGTAAAATAATAGACCATTTCTGAACATTAAAAATATAAGTCTGGGGCCCCTGGGTGGCTCATTTGAAGGCGTCTGCCTTCGGCTGGGATGGAGCCCAGCATCCCTGCTCAGCGGGAAGCCTGCTTCTCCCTCTCCCACTCCTCCTACTTGTGTTCCTGCTCTTGCTCGCTCTCTCTGTCAAATAAATAAATAAGATCTTAAAAAAAAAAAAAGATATAAGTCTCATGTTGAGTCTTCAAAATGAAAAGATCCCAAGGACCTAAAAAAAATTAGTGAACATGCAGAAGAGCCTGCATCTGTTATGCGTTCCAGTGAGCTCATTCTTTCCAGAAATAATTTAGCATATATCTCCAAAAGATAAACATTTTTAAAAATAGTCACAATACCATCATTACATATAACAGGTAACAATAACTTCTTAATATCTTTAAATATCCAGTGAGTATTAAAATTTCCCAGATGGCCTCTTTTTCTTTCTTTGTACCTTGCCTTATTCTTATTCTCAAATTAGGATCCAAACAAACCCATCCCTTGCAGTTAGCTAATACCTCTTAAATCTCTTTGTCTATAGGTTCTCCATCCTCTCTTTAATTTTTTTGCTATTTCTTAGTTGATGATGTCAGAGTTTCCTATATTTTAAATATTGCTAATCACATCCCTGTGGTGCCATATAATGTGTATCTCTATAGGTTCAGTATTTTGGCTAGAAAACTCCACAAGTGGTGTCATCTATTTCCATCAAGAGGTATAAGATGTCTGGTAGTTTCTCTTTTTGTGATGCCAGTAGTCATTGCGGGTGACTGCATGGTTCGGTGATTGCATTGGAGGGTGAAAAATTGGGACACTCTGATTCTATCATCCTGTCATCATTATTGAGTGGGAATACTTCCATTTAAAGAGAAATCTCAAGTAAACCATTTGGTTACTCTGAGGTACAGTATAAAATAAAGGCAGGAAAATGCTGGATTCTTTCCCTTTATTTGCTGGTTTTCAGAATAGTGAGCGGGTTCCCCTCCATTCTTCAGAAGAAACCAGTTGCTGTTGTTACATCTTCTGTGCATGGTTTTAACAGAGCTGATGTCTTTCAATCCACTGTTGAGCCCTCTCTGGCTAGGGAGTCTCTTTAAGCAGGCCATCAAGCCCTCTGACATGACCCAGGAGCCTTTTTTTTCTCATTTCCTTTGGAAAGATAAGATGATCCAGTATCTTCTTGTACATTTCCTGCCCCAGTTCTGGAATCAGCCATTTCTCTATGGAGCTCTGGCTTGTTTCAGTAGAAAATCTTGTTTAGTGATCACAGTACAGATGCTAGGAGCACCCGTGTTGCTAGACTGCTCCTGGTTTCTGGGATTGTTCAGTGGACAGAGGTAGGAAATGTGTGTTTTAAGAGAAGATGCATCAGGGGCACCTGGCTGGCTCAGTTGGTTAACCTTCTGCCTTCGGCTCAGGTTATGATTCCAGGGTCCTGGGATCGAGTCCTGCGTTAGCAGGGAGCCTGCTTCTTTGCCTCCTCCTTGCTCACGCTCTCTGTCTCTCTCTCAAATGGCTATCTCTATCCCTATCTCTGTCTCAAATAAATAAAATCTTTTAAAAAGAGGGAACATGCATCGGGAGACTATACCGATATTTCCAATTCAAATTTAGGGTTGCTGGTTTTTATTTAAATTCTTTTCTATTTTTCACTTGTTCTGTTAAGCTGAGTATCTTATTTACTGATGACATTAACATAATTCCCTGTGTCTTCATATAATTTACTTAACTAGCTTCCAAATAGAAATACCAATATAATAATTAACAATATAATTACTGAAAAGGAAAGAAATTTTATTTGATGTTCTTTTTGTCCTTAACATACATCCCACTAAGATATACAGCCAAATGACTATTTTTTTATATTCACTTAAATTAATTCCTCTCTGCATGGCTTAAACCAGTGACTTAGTGCATAGGTTCATTTCATTTTGCTTTTGATTTTGAGGAAAGGTTACATTAAAAGCAAAATCTTACCATACCACAGGTAATAATTTCTTTAACATTTTAACATACATGATTCTTGTCATTTCTGTACATGAATGTTATTACAAAAATAGAATCATGGTTACATAAGGCTTTGTATTTGCTTGATTCCCTCTGGAGTAGATCGTAAACCTCTTCCCATGTCATGAAAACATTTCTAAATTAATGTTTTAGCACCTTCATAGTATCCCATCATTTATGTAAATTGTAGCTCTCTCAGCTAATCCTCTGTTGTTGACCATTTAAGGGGATAACAATTTTTCACAATTTAAACAACACTGTGATGAATATCTTTGGAACCAAATGTGTTCACATATTCCCAAATTACTGTTTTAGCATAAATTCCCATGAATGTATTCCCCAAGCCAAAAAATAAAATAATCATTTGAAGACTTTGCTTCATTCTGTGGAATCATTTTCCTAAGTGTTTGAGAGTTCTCATGTCCCTAAATTCTCGCCAACACTAGGGGTTGTAATTCACTTTTTAATTTGTCTAATTTGAAAAGTAATATAGCATATGATTGTTGATTATATAGACATTTCTTTAAATGGATGACTATAGGTATTCATTTGTTCACTTTTCAACAAAAATGTAATTCAGCTTTTACTATCTGCCATGCCTTGGACCGGGCACTGTCCAACACAGACACATTCCTCCCCTCCTCTGGCCCAGAATCCAGAGGAGAAGAAAGACATTTGAATAAGTAGGGCTGGAAGGAGAAGTGCAAGGCATCATGAGAGTGCATGGTGGGAGACCAAGCTAGACAGGGAGGTGGGGGTCAGGAAGGATATGGAAATTTACACTGAGGCCAAAACAATGAGTAAGCTGTAACTAGGGACAAGCAGGTGATGTGAAGGAAGAACCACTGAAAGAGAGAGCACAGCATGTGCAAAGATCCCGAGGTGTGTTTCATATCTTTTCTTAATATGCAAAGACCTCATCATGAGAGAGAATCTAAGCCTGCAGGATCCAATTTGTATGAAACAGAGATGCCCCTATAAAGAGTAAAAAAGAAGGAGCAGCTTGAGCACCTTGTCTCAGACACCCTTCCTGAGCCTGTGCTCCCAGGTCTCTATCCTCTTTGCCGACAAAAGCAACAAGTGCCTCTTCATCACCCCTAATATCTCCCAGCCAAACCACGGGATCGAGGTGATTTACAGCAGCTGTGCATCCTGAGCAGATTAGAAAGAGAAATCTTTATAATTATGTGGGCTTGCTGTTATTTAAATATTTACCAACATTAAACACCAAAGGGCTGCAAATGATCCAGGGATTCATATTGTTCTAAGCTAATATTCTCTGTACAGTATTATGCAAATTGCATAAACTTTATTTTCTTGTTGTTGCCGCAAGCAGTGTATCCCAGGGCAGCCATTCACTAAGTTGAAACAGATAAAGTTTTAATAATAAATAGTGATGATGAATAAGTCACAAAGTTTGTGCAATGCTAATGTACTCACTCACCGTAGGGTAGTTTATTAGATAAACAAGTAACATTTCCTGATTTGCTTTTGCTCAAGCGGCGTCGTTTTCCTGGAAATGTTTGCGCAATAAATTATTTCAACCCATTAGGTGTTAACGGACAAATCATAGTCACTTGCAATCTGTTGTGAATTGCTGAGAATTGAGATTTAAACACTGAAATTATACATTAATTTTGCTTTATAAAAACAAAGCTGGTTAAGAGAAATTAAACTTGGTTGAAATGGGAACAAAACAGTATGTTTGATGCTGAATATTTTAAGCCTGCAAAGGAGGCTGTGAATGGTTTCATTAATATTCAGAACACTTGGGCATTCATAACAAGGAGAAAATGCAAATAACAGCACCCTGCTTTGGGAATACCCATTAGCAGCAACACAACTGTGCGGGCGGTGTTTGCCCACAGGATGCCTGTGCGGCTTCAGGATGGGTCAGGGCCCTACCCACCTGTGCAGTAGTCTGAAACAGGGCGTCCTGCCTCTTGGTATCTCCAGGGCAGAATTGATTCTGTGCGCACGACAGCCTGCTTCCGTTTGGAAGGGTGATTAGAAAATGTCTTGGAAAATAGCATCCAGCAGCAAATAGCCGGAAACCACCTCACTGTGCATCAGAGGGGCAGTGACGAGAGGGAAGTACAGTACAGGTCTCCACAGCTAGGAAAGAGAAGGAAGTAAACCCATGTGGTCTGAATTCAATTTCTAAGATAATGTGCTTTTTAAAATTTCTAGTATGAATTTTATTTAAGAAAATCATACTTAAATGTGCACAAAACCATAAGTGATGATGAATTTTCTCAAAGTGCACACACACGGTTACCCAACACCCACATCAAGTGTTAGAACACTGCAATCCCCTAGAGCCCCTTCCTGCTCTCTCTGTCTGCCTCACACCCAGGGAGACGACCATCCTAACTTGTGACATCAGAGGTTAGTGCTGGAACCATCTACCCTTTCATGTCTGGATTCTTTCTATCAGGGGAATGTCTATCAGATTTGTCCACATCGTTACTTAGAGCTGTGGTTTGTGGATGCTTATTAATGGAAAATATTCCGTTGTATAAATACACCATAATTTATTTACTCATTCTCCTGCTGATGGATATCTGGGTTCTTTCCAATTTTTTGCTATTACAAATAGTGCTGCTCTAGATATTCTTGAACACATCTCCGGTGAATGTAAAAATATGTGTTTTTAAAGTAAACATAGCCAGGTACAGAGCACAGTGTTATGGTACATTCACATCAGTATGGGGGATGTGGACAAAAGGGACTGGGTATAGGCTCACGCACACCACGTACATTCACTGGTGTTGTGCAGAGGCCCTTCGGAAGTTGATAAAATGATGACCATGCCTGCCTTTGGGAAGAACGTGTAAGGAGGAGCCAGGGCAGCCTTACTTTTCACTGTTGATATGTGTGTGCTATTCTGAATTTTTCAAAGGGACTTGATTAAGCTTTCAGTGTAAAATTACTTAATCCAAGTTGGAGGGATATAATGAATACAGAGTCATTTGGTGCCTACCTGAACATGTGGTCATTATTACAACATTAAAATTTACTTTCCTTCAGCTGTGTGTCTCAGTGCTTTTCCAAAGTGTATTTCATGCGTTTCTCACTATAGGAGTGAAGAAAGCATTTGTGACCATTTCTGTAGACCGTGCATGTACCCTGATTTCATCTAATCATCAGAATCAACCCGTGAAATACGATTTATGAAATAACCCACTTCACTAATGAGGTGACTGGAGATCAAGGAGGTGGGGTGGTAGCCTAGGGTCACATGGATTTTGTCATGCGCTCTTTTCAGTCATAAATGTCCAAAAGATCCTGGAACACACTGGCATCAAAATGAGAAGGAGCAAAAGAAGATGAGGGAAAGAGAAACTTTGAGGTTAATCCGGAGGGTTTAGAGGGGCCATCCCGGAATAACCATAGGTCCTTCTGTCCCCTCTCATCCCCCAGTGCAGGTCATATCCTTAGTGACCCCTATTTGTCAATGTTTTCTGCCTTAGGTGCTCTAGACCAGGGTCAGCCAACATTTCTGTAAAGGGCCAGACAGTAAATATTTTATGCTTTGTGGACCATGTGGTGTCAGACTTCTCAACTCTGCCTCATTGGAGCATAAAGTAGCCACAGACAATATAGAAAAGGATGGGCATGGTTGTGTTCCAATAGAACATTATTTAGGACGCTGAAATCTGAATTTCATACAATTTTCACATCATGAAGTATCCTTTTTACTTTTCAACCATTTCAAAATGCAGTAACCATTCTTATTCTTAGCTCCTGGGCTGGACAAAAACGGTGATCCAATTTGGCACATTGGTTTCAGTTTGCCAACTGTTGCTTTAAACAGATGCAAAAAATAGGTTAACACAGTCACTGAACAGAAGCTTATCAGTTTTAGTCAGAATTCTTTCAGTTGTTAAATGGGAACCAAACTGAAACTAGAAAAATCAAAGTAGGGAATTCATGAACTTATAACTGGGAAGCCCGAGGGGTTGGTATTCAGACATGGCTGGTTTAGGGGTTTGGATAACAAGCTGCTCTCTCTGCCTCCATCCCTTCATCTTCGTCCTCCCTCTTCTCCTCTCCTTCCTCCTCTTCTCTCCTCCTCCCCCCATCCCCCTTCTTGTCTTCTCTTGGGCTTACTTAGTCTCCCTAAGACTGTGTGGTCTTTATTGCTTGTAATCTCAGCAACATCCAAGTCCTCAGTGAAGGCAAAAACTCTTCCTCTTTACCAGCACGCAAAATCCTGTCCCAATTTATCCTAAAACAAACTCTGTTCAGACATCACCACCTGTTTCTTCCATTTGACACTTATCCTCAGCCATCTATTGAGCTTCTGGCTCTGTGTCAGATGAGAATAAAAAATGAATAAATGCAGACCCACCATCAGGAACTTGAGTCTCATAGGAGAGACAGCAAAGGGAACAGAATGTGACAATGACACACACTATACCTCGATTTCTCTCACATCCTTTGAGGTCCTTGTAATATTCTTGTTCATCTCCCCTATGATACAGGGGGCAGGGGGTGGACAGAAGTGTGAGGACTCATTCTAGTATTCCTGGTGCCTAGCATTCATTGATAAATTAATTCTTCCTTCATATGTTTTTTGGGTGTCTACAGTGTGCCAGACATTATATTAGGCATGGGATACAGAGAGGTAAAATGGAACAAATGCCGTCTTTGCTCACATGAAATGCATGGTCTAATACATAGCATTTCTTCATAAATTAGAATTATTCTAAATTTGGCCTAGAGTCAAACCCTAGCTGCATGCTACTAGCTTTGTACACTCCAGAAAGTTACTTACCCTGTACAAGTCTCTAAGTATATAAAGTAGGCATAAGGGCAGCCCCTATCTCATGGGGTTGTGGTGAAGATCCATTGAGATAATGCACATACAACATTTAGCAGACTTCCTGAGGAAACCACTGGTGTTCCATAAACATGATCTAATATTAATTTGTTCTAACCCATAGTCTGAAATGGAATAGATGCTCAGTAAATGCCTTTTGAATGGATTTTGCCCCTTAGATACTCTTACAAAAAGCCTAATTCTTATAGCCACCTCTATTACCCCCCAGTCTGTTGTCCCATACCCCTGAAATGCATATGACCTGCATGTGGCTCTGGCTTCCTATTTAAT
>NW_027397115.1:36192-130342 GCF_003265705.2 Callorhinus ursinus
TTTGGAAGTAAATACCACTTCACATGCATTGGTATGACTGAAATCAGAGTCCTGACAGTGCTCAGTGCTGGCGAAGATGTGGAACAGCTGGAACTCTCACACACTGCTGGGTAGCTGTGTAGAATAATACTTTAGATAACTGCTTGGCAGTTTTGTATAAAGTTAAATAACCAACTGCTCTATAACCCGGCAATTCCACCCCTAGGAATTTACCCAAGAAAAATGAAAATATGTGTCCACAAAAAGACTTGTACAAGAAGGTTCATAATGATGTTCGTTATAATAGCCCAGAACTGGAAACAATCCAGATGTCTATCAACAGGTGAATGGATGAACAAATTCAGGTATGTTCATAAAATGAAATGCTACCTGTCAATAAAAAGGAGTGCACGATTGTTAAAACACAATAACCCTTGACTAGATTATAAAAAAAATACAAAAGAATGTGTTCTATATGATTCCATTGATATGAGATCTAAGAAGAAAACTATAGTGACAAATCAGAAAGCACTTGCCTTTTCAAGGGAATCTAGCTGGAAAGAGGACTAAGGAAGTATTATGGGGTGATATAGTGTTCCCCATCTTGTTTTGGATGATGATTACATGAGTATGTACAATGAACAAAACTCATTGAACTAAATGTTTAAGCCTTGTGCATGTTGTTGTTTGTTAAGTAATCCTTGATTATTAAAATTTTAAATATCTATTCTCTACACGCTGAACAGATACAATTTAAGAGAGAGGTGGCAGAATTGATGGATTAAGATGAGGTAGAAGCCTATGCAGCAGTCCAGTTCATTCAACAAAATCTCTAGGACATCTGGCTTTTACAACTCCTAACTCTTTGGGATGAACCCCGCCTCCTCAATGGAATCAAAGGAAAGGAAGTCAATGTCTGCTGGAAAAGCCACTCTTCCAAAAACACGAGGTCTACCACTTCTCAGCTCCTTCCCATGCCACAGTGCTGTGAGTGTGGTCACACCCTGCTCTTCATTCTGTTGCCATTACACTGTTTCCTTGGCTCATCTCACTCATTCTGCAACCCCTCCTCATCAGTTTCTCCTTTTCCAGTGTCTTCCTTGAATTTAACAACGTATCATTGTCTTTCTACTCAACATATTATATTTATTTCCCACCTCCACTTCAAAGTCAGGGACAGGAATGGTGAGGTTCCTGTCTCGGGGGGTTTTAAGCAGAGTGGACAATGATATGTACAAGGAATGAAAATCAGGAGAGCAAGGCACTTAATGGCGGGACTAGACCAGCCAACAGGGTCCTCATGGCACATACCTTCTTCCATTTTATGGCAAGTGCTCCATATGTTAGTACAGCCTACTAAATCAAAACTATGGGTTAATTCATACTTAATTTAATTAGCTAAATTTAATTCTATCCTCTATGCATTTTGTTAGACTAGAGGATAGAATTTCATGCGTATTCATTCTGGCAAGAAATTCTGAAATTTTCTTTGATCATCTGCTAATTTTGCTGCTGTAACAATTAGCCGTTGTCAGCTGCCCTAGCTTCCAGGCAGAACCTGATGCTGATTTTAATTACTTAACCTAAGACCAAGGCAAAGTGAAATACCCACTGAGTCCTATTGCAATTGCACTTCATTTAATGTAAAATCTATCGCTTGTAGGCTTGAACATTGCTCTCTGAATTAAGCATCACATGTTGCGGGGCGTTTAGATATTAGTTTCCTCACTTCTTCAGTTCTTTACTCATGACCTTTCATGGTCATCGTTATTAATTAGCCCAACAGTCACTGCATTGCCTCTGTTGCTGTGGGCCCAGTGACCCTCCCCCATGGTCCTCTCTGGTGAGCCATACCACCTCTAGTGTGGGTTTCTAAGGATAGTTCCTTTCAACCCTCACAACAAAGACTTCCAGGGCTTTTGGCTCTACCTTGTCAAGACGTCCTTGTGATGGTTCTTGTCTTAAATATTTCACCTTAGGTCTGCTTCTACCACCAGTGAAAGGATTGTTTTTAGTCTTATCAGGTAATTTAAGATTAATGTGGGTGGAAGAAGGAGTAACCAGACTTTATTTCCCTTTTCATGCTACCCACAGCCAGACCTAATGACCAAAGTGATGGTCCTGACTGGAGTTCAGTACTAATCTGGCTTAATGGATTTCTTGCATTCACTTCACTTTTAATTCAAACCCTAGTTTAAAAAACAAAAATAAAGTTTAAATGTCTTGACGCCACTGAGTTGGGGCATCTTTCCAATCCCATCAGCAAACAGGGTCTGTTTATGCTGGAAGGGTTTTCCTTCCCACTGTCCATGCCCACATTATGTCGAGTGGAAGCCAATCATCAGACTCATTTCCTGAGCAAACTGTGGCAGAGAATAGGCAGCACAGAAAATTTGCAGAGATATTCTGTTTTTGGATAACTTGCAAATATGCCTAAAGAAAGAGAAATCAAATTCCCTTCATTTTTTAAAGCAAAAAGAAGTGGGAACACACATGGGCGACCTCGTAAGAAGTACTTGTCCTAGTTTAGAAATCAAGATGTCCTCCTGACTGATGTTAGAAGGGTTACCTTGGTGCCCATTCTCCAGGTCGTCGGAATCCTCCCGCCCACTGCAAAGCCGACTTTTGGGCTCTGTGGGCTTTACAAGATTGTTACTCTGGAAAAACAAGCTAAGGGAAGAAAAGGTGTTTTCACTAGTCACCAAGAGAAGCCTGTGTGTGGTGAATGTGTGCCTGCACCCACTGAGTACTAAACATTCAGGGAACCTGTTTGATCTCCATGATTCAACACATTGTCTGAGGAGGCCAGATAGAAAGTATTTCCCAATAATGGAGAAAGTGAGACACAAGACGTGGGTATGGCAATGTGAGGATGTCCAGAAGCTCATACACACACAGCTTCTGTTTTCAATCCATGAGGAAACTGGGCGAAAGAACTCTCAACTCCCAAATACAAGAGACCATATGATTTAGAGTATCTTCTTCCCTGCAGTTGGCTACCATCCTAAGAGAAAGAGCCATTTAATTCAGGCTCTTTGTGGTCATGAAGTGTGGGGCGGTCCAAGCTTTTCCTTTGTCCCTGGGTCATGGCACCAGGTAGCCACTCTACAGATTTAGTTAAGTGCTTACAAAATATTCAGCCCATGGTAAAGATGAGACTCAGGCCATAGTCCTCAGGCCATTGTTTCAGCACAGAGTTGATAGTTGTGGAGACAGATGCCCACCATCAGAGGTTGTGTTCTAGTCTGATGCCCCAAACATCCTATGAAAGGGCCAGTCGCCTGCTCCCTCCCATCGTAGGTTCTGAACTTTCCACCCCACTTCCGCAAACACCCTCATGCCCCATCCCGTGGTCTCTGCATCTCTGCTGGTTTCTGTCTTTATTTTGCATATTCTACCTCACTTGTTTTCTTCACATCTTTCTTCTTTTCTTTTGCTCTTTGTATTTCTGCCTGTTTCTCTCTCTGTGTGTTTGTCTATTATTTATGAAACAGATCCTCAAAGCTCCCTCTTCACGCAGAACGCTGAGTTTGAATTGCTTTGAATGTTCTCCCTCTGAAATGAGACGTAACTCTCTGGATATCCTGATGCCCTGCCTACCATTTCATAGTTTCTGAAAGGATCTACTCAGATCATACAGATCCTTGGAATATCATTCAACCATATGCAAATATAGGAAGTATTATTATCATCTAAATAGGATCGACATCCTCAAATTATTTTTGTTCAGTAAGTATGTATTGCTCACTGTTTTTGCCTGGCACTGCTGTCCAGAGCATGAGAGAGCTTGAGAGATGAATGACATGTGAAAGTACCCTCATACCTGCCCTCCTTCTCAGCAGACTACATGCAAAGTGCTCACAGATTGTGATCAGTGCCATAAAGGGCAGATGCTGGTGCCATGATGGAGAAGGGAGTGGGTCTGCTTCATATCAGGCCTTTGTTGGCTCTGACTGCCATAACAAAATGCCACAGACTGGCTGGACTAAACAAAAGAAATTATTTTCTCACAGTTCTGAAGGCTGGAGGTCTGAGATCAAGGTGCCAGAATGGTTAGGGTCTGACAGGGTCCCTCTTTCTGGTTTGCAGATGGCAAACCTGCTCCCTGTGTGCTCACATGGCCTTTCCTCGGTTCTGGCATGTGGAGAGAAGGAGAAATCTCTGTCTTCTTATAAGGCCACCAATCCTATCTGATTAGGTCCCCATCCTTATGACCTCATTTAACCGTAATTACTATCATGGTCAGGGTTCTGCAGAGAAACAGAATCAATATGATACATACGTAGGTAGGTAGGTAGGTACGTAGATGATAGATGTTAGATGGATGCATGGACAGATGGATGATAGATGTGTGTATATATATATCTGTATGTTTACATATAGATGTGTGTGTGTGTGTGTGTGTATGTAATAGATACAGTGATAGAATAGATACAGGACATATATATACATTTCTATAATTTGTACTATATACAGTATATATAGATATGTATTCTATATAACCTGTGTATAGGTGCAGATGGATATATATAGTGTGTGTATGTAATAGATACAGATACAGAACAGACGTAGGGTATACTAAATAGGTAATAAATCTATGTAAAGGGACTGGCTCACAGAATTATGGAGACTGAGATGTCCCCCGATCTGCCATCAGCAAGCTGGAGACCAAGGAAAGCCGGTGATAAGAGTTCAGTCCAAGTCTGAAGGCCTGAGAATTCAGGGAGCCTATGGTTTAATTCCTAGACTGAGTGTAAAGTCAGGAGAAGACCAGTCTCCCAGATCGCACAGAAAGAACAAATTCTCCCTTTGGACACAACCATCCATAGCAGATGGTCAAGAAAAGACTGTGAGCTTTGGAGATTGGGAAGAAACCTGTCATTGAAACTCTGCAGAAAACCCACAGCAGAGAGAGAACCCAAGAAAATACTGGTGAAATTGGTCCTAGAGATCAGCATCTAGGCTTCTATTTTGGACATGTCAAATTTGAGGCTCATGTGACATCCAAATGGATGGATCAGTTAAGCAGCTGAATAAAAGAGTGGAAAATCAAATAATTCAAATCACTATTTCCTCCCAAAGCACATTTGTGAGATCTCCAAGATAAATTTATGTGTCTCTCATGGCTGCCCTATCTGCTGGATCATTGCCGGAATCACTTGGCTAGTATAGAAAAAGCCATTTTGGTGTGGGGGAACATGGAGAATAAGTTGGCAAGCCTGCAGGCAGATCAGCTTCAGGTGTACCCTAGGCAACCAGGTGGAATGATCTGCACCAAGATTCTGGATTTTTTCAAGGTAATGCACTTCGTATGGCTTACCAGAGGAGGTGTGTTTGGGGTTTCATTAGAGATTACAATTATTCAAGGGGCGCCTGGGTGGCTCAGTCGTTAAGCATCTGCCTTCAGCTCAGGTCATGATCCCAGGGTCCTGGGATCGAGCCCCGCATCGGGCTTCCTGCTTGGTGGGAAGCCTGCTTCTCCCTCTCCCACTCCCCTTGCTTGTGTTCCCTCTCTCACTGTGTCTCTCTCTGTCAAATAAATAAATAAAATCTTTAAAAAAGAAAAAAAGAGATTACAGTTATTCAAAACAAATTTTTCCTGTCTGGGAAGCTGCAGGGTCCTAAATAAATTCCTCATGAGCATCCCTAGTGGCCAATTGCACATGAGAAGACACTGCTGTCACTATCTGAGACTGTTTCATTAAGTCAACAACACCTGAAATTGCCTCCTTTTTCTTCCCGAAACACCCAGGTTCTTTTTTTTTTTTTTTTTTAAGATTTTATTTATTTGACAGAGAAAGACACAGTGAGAGGGGGAAAACAAGCAGGGGGAGTGGGAGAGGGAGAAGCAGGCTTCCCGCCCAGGAGGGAGCCTGATGTGGGGCTCACTCCCAGGACCCTGGGACCATGACCTGAGCCGAAGGCAGCCGCTTACCGACTGAGCCACCCAGGCGCCCTAACACCCAGGTTCTTAATACCATGTAATCCACTGTCTGCCTTCTTACCACACAGAGTTGTTTAGATAAATCAATTGAAGACTTCTTCCCACACAACACATGATTTAGGGAAAAGGGAGGGGGAGTTTCCACACTCTGTTAAAGCTCTCACCCTTCCCTGGGAGCAGAGGGAGGGACCCTGCCCCTTTCTACTCCCGGTGTTGGACAGAGACTTTCATAATGAGGAAGCATCCAAGATGTTACATTAATCTAATGTGTAGGTAGAACTCATCCTGATTTTAATTGCTTTATTCCTCTCAACCAAACAAAACATGTAGGAGCCTTAACCAGCTGATAAGGGCCTCCAGGCACTGTTTTAACAACTTACATGTAATTTGCAGATTGCAAGCATTGGCGAGAAAGGCTCTGGTATAGATCCTGGGATGGGGTTGCCACCAGGGGAAGGAAGAAGGAGTGGAGAAAATCTGTAGTACATTCTTGATAATGGATCTTAATCTCAATGTTGCAAAAATACACCAGTTTTCAAATGTGTTTTCGTTGATGTGTTTTAATACAGCATCTCTGGGAAGATGGAAACTAGTGGCTAGAAATAATTCATTTAGATAATAGGAAAATATCTGGGGCTCATTTGATTACAGCGTTTCAAATATGTGACCCAGCAAGAAGCGACTCTTGCAGCTTCCATGGTCTTTGCCCCTTAACTCTCCCCCACTGAGTGCTATTCTGAATTAATCCTCGCTCTCATTTAGTGTGCAAGGTAATGCAGACGTGCATGTAGTGCTTCCTGGGAGAAAACCAGGAGTCTGTAGCTCATTTGGAAATACTAAAAATTGGGTTTCTCTGAGCACATGAATTATCATCTGAAGGAGATAATGGGTGATAGATGAACGTAGGAATTAACCCTTTAATTATAGAGAAGAGACTTCTCCTTTCAAGTTTTTACATATAAAAAGCTTGGATGTCCTCTCTCCAACACTTCTAATAAGAAAAAGCTGGACAGACTGAAAATCAATGACTTTTCTTGGACCCGTTGGAGAACTGAGTTCCCAGGGTAAACCAACCACTTATGGGGTTCAGGACATGCTACCCCAAAAGATGGCACCTTGGCAGATTGAATATTTCAGGCTGAAGGAACTTGAGAAAATGGTAGAAACAGGAAGTCATTCTGACCTTCCCCTCATCCTTCCCCCCTGAAACAGGGTCATAAAGCCCCCATGGGAGAGCTGCCCTCCCTACACCCAGGAAAGGAGCATCTTCACCTCTGAGGACGGAGGATCCACACAAACAGGCCTTGCTGTTTCCTTTATTTCCAACAATTACTGCATACTCCTTAACCTGTTCTATTCCTCCATGACTGCCCACTCTTCATCAAACCCCATGAAAACACTCAGGTCTAACTATTTGCTTGGTCCTCATTTCCTTATGAAGGCTCCGGTGTCATAAAACTTATGTTATTACTTGTCTGCTTCTCTCCTGTTGGTCTGCATTTGTCAGATTACTTTTTGGACCCAGTCGGGACCCTGAGAGGGTAGAGAAACATTTCTTTTTCTCCCACACCACCAGCCTAACATGTGGAGAAGCAGATGAACCCAGATAGACACAGCTGAGCTTGGCTCATCAGGAGCCATAAACTGATGGGAACACCAAGTAATTTTGACAAATTGCTGTAAGCTGAATATGTGCTAGCTTGAGAGTGAGAAGTTCCTAGGGGCACCCCCACCCTTTTGTGGACTTTATCTCAGGGAAACTCTCCCACCCCAGGTTCTCAATGGTGAAACTCCTGGAAAAGATCCTCTCCTGGCTCTGGCAGAGGAGGGGAAGGGTAATCCTTCCAAATATCCCAGAGCCTTCTCCTTAAGGAAGGCCCACTCTGCAAGGGAAAGACTGCCAGCCCATCCCACTGGAGGAAGGGCCCTCCTGTCTCATCTAAGGCAAAAAGAACAGTCAACAGGGGGAAGGCATGAAGGGTGGTTGAGAAGACTGCAGCCAGAAAAAATAGAGGAAAGCCCTGCCACTGGAGAGACATTTGCAGGGGCCACGGACCAGACACATGGCTGCTAAAGCATGGGTTTAACGTGAAGACTATAGAACACTCCCCATCCTCCCCATCCCTCTCCAGCACACTGGCAGGGCTCCAGTGGAACAGCCAGGTTTCAGCTGAAAGAGCCCCAAGACACAGGCTGTCATGAGGAGGAGGATTTGGAGAAGTTCAAGGTCAAAAGAGTAGACAAAAAAAAAAAAGACACTAGAGGAATTTGAAGCTCTCACCTTAGCCACCGCACACATCGAACACAGCTCAGCTCTGAGCCAGATGACTATTATATTCTAACCTAAAGCCTGTGTACCTCTGTTGCTTCTGCCGGTTCCTGTTACCCTGAATCATCAGACCAGGAGTTTAAAACAACTCTGGCTAATATGCTAAGGACCCCAAAAGAAAAAGTAGACCACATGCAAGAACAGATGGTAATATAAACCCAGAGATGGAAACACTAAGAAGGAATCAAGAGAATATACTAGAAATCACAAACACTGTAAAGGAGATGAAGAGTGCCGTGGCTGGGCTCATCAGCAGCCTGGATAGAGCTGAGGAAAGAACCATCGAGCGTGAGGAGATGTCAATAGAAACTCCCCAAATGGAAATAGGAGAAGAAAAATAAGAGCGAGAACAGAATAACCAAGAACTGCCAGACAATGTCAAAAGGTTTAACATGTTCTTGGAATATGATGAGAAAGAACAGAGCGGGAGTATTTAAAATCATAATGGCCAAGAACTTTCCAAAACTAATGATCCAAATCCAAGATCCAAAGAACTGAAAAATACCCTAAAAAACACACATAGGCATATCCTATTCAAACAACAGAAACACAAAGAAAATCTTGAACAAGACAGAGGAAGACAGGAGGGGGAAAAAATACAAACAAAAAACAAAAACCTTCCCTACAGAGGACCAAGAATATGAGTCAGAGGGAAGTTATCAGAAACCATGCTAGCACAAAGAGAATGAAATTAAATATTTAAGGTTGAAAGAAAAACACTTTTCTATATCCAGAGCAGTTGTCCTCCAGAAATAAAGGAGCAAACCAAGTCTCAGACCAACACAAAGTGCTGTAATTCATCACCAACGGACCTGCCCTGTGAGAAATGTTCAAAGTTCTTTAGACAGAAGGAAAATGGAAGAGGTCAGAAACATGGATCACACAAAGAAAGGAAGACTTCAAGAAGGAACCAACAAAAGAAGAATAAAGTCTTTTCCTTTTCTTACTGATGTGTGAAAGATAAGTGTGTAATGCAGTAACAATAAGAGCAGACTGGAAGCAGAGATTGGGAACGCTGGAGGAAGGCACCTCTACTATGTGTAGAGAGGTGGGCTGGTGGGTGAAGATGGACTTGGATGCAGTAATCACCAAGCAGCTTGGTGTCCAGAGTGGATGAACCAGGAACATAGAGCAGAATGGTTCAGCGCTCAGCTCTAGAGCCAGAAACAAGAGCCCTGCCAGACCCGGCCCCGCCACCCACCAACCATGTCAGTGGCAGCATGTTGTTAGCCTCCTTTATCCTCAGGTGCCTTGTCTCAGAAGCTGAGGCTACCCATGTAATTCCTTGATAAGGTTGCTCCGAAGATTGAGCTAATGGTTAGCAGAACACGTGGCAAATAGTAAATTTTCTATATGAAGCAGTGGTTCTCAAATTATGGTCTTTGGACCAGTAGCATCAGTGTCACCTGGAAACGTGTGAGAAATGCACCCCAGACCTGATAAGATTGAGAAACTCTGGGGTGGGCCCAGCACCTTGTGTTAACAAGTCTTGCAGGGGACTGATTCTCAGTAAAGAATGAGAAGCACTGCTTTCCAGGATTTGGGAGTTAGCAGTGATGCCAAATCCCGATAGGGGTTCCTGGACTAGAAACCCAGCTCAGCTGGCTTCCTTATCACTAAGAGCTCGATCAGAACTAGTTCTAACAACAGTATTTTTAAACATCCTTATTCTGGCCATTTCTGATCACCCTTTATCTTCATTCTCAGATGCAGCTCAATACTGGCACAGGGTAAGATTCTCAACAAAAATTCCCATCGAATGACTGGATTAATAAACCTAATGGACCTTGTGCAGGCATCCTCAAGGATCATGGCCTCCTTCCTCTGCTTTACTAACCCATGAGGAAGGCAGGGGTCCAGAGGCACACTGTATGACATCTCCTTCCTGGGCACCCGTGAGAGAGAGGATCATCAGTTTGACCCCCCGGTGCAGGGTTAAGAGGCTTTGATGCTATCACTTGCTTTCAAATGATCCAAGCCCGAAAGGCCACATGCTTCCCTTCGTGCCTGATTCAGAGAGAGAAGAAAACCAGAACCAGGACCCCAGTGTTTTAGTTCTTGCTTCTACTCATGAGCTTTCAAACGTTGAGGTCTCTTGATGGAAGTATTTTCTTAATTTGTTAGTTTAGTCACTTTTAGTTTAGTTGTAAAGTTGGATTGGGCCTCTGGTGCACACACAGTCATGGTCAGTGTGGGGATTAAGAGATATCCTCTCCCCAGAAATGGTCCTCTGCTGTAGACAGCCTTATGCTGAAACAGAGTATGGCACCAACGTCATGAGGCTCACCCATGATGCTAGGAAGTCTGTCCCAACAGATCAGGGCTAACCTCAGGCAGGAGCTAGAGTTTAGAGCAGCGGCTGCTGGGGCGGGGGGGTGTTCTCCTCGGAGACATAATGCTCTGCCCTCTCCAGAAAAGTGAGTGTTCCACCTGACTGTCACACAAAGAGATGGAGTTAACACAGGCAGCAGGTCCCTTTTGCATATTAAGCTTGTGTTAAAATGCCTCTGGTGGAAATACATAGTGCTGGCAATGGTGTAATGAAATAAGCATTCTCATATATTTCTGGAAGCATCTGGTAAACCAGCAAATGGGAACAATTAGCTTTTAGAGAGGATCATTCAACACATATGAAAAGCTATTATAAATTTTTGTATCATTGGGCCCAGTGATCAGACATGTGGAAATCTGACCTAATGGATGTTGTTTTAAATAGAAGGGGAATGATATTCTCCACTGCGTTCATTTTGAAATGAACAGAAGCAATACAGATGTCAGAATGGTTACGTAAATTTATACCCACCACTCAGTAGTTAATGGCCATTAAAATAATTCTGCTGAAGAAATTCAGCCACCTGCAAATAAAATTTTAAGATATGTTAAGTTAAAAATCATGACTCAAAATTTTACTGAATATGATTGCAAGTATCTAATAAATAATAAACATTGCAGGAAAATATTGGAAGGAATTACAGCAAAATAACAGTGCTGTCATTCAGATGGTGGATTGTGACTTTTTATTCTTTATTAGTTCTACTTTCCAAATGCTCTAAGATTTTATTTTATGTAACGCACGTATTCCCTGCTTTTTGAGATCATGTTGCACCACTTCACTTTTACAAGAGACCTATGTTATGTTAGCAGCTGTTTTCACTAACTGAAAGAAATCCAAAGAGGATTTTTGCTTTTACGAAAAAAGGTGAAAAATTAAAATATCCTTCAGCATTGGTTTTGCAGTGAGCCATCCGGAGGCAGCGCCCCCAACTCCTTCCCCGGGAGCCACACGGGGCATCCAGTCCAGAGTTTGGCACTGTGTCTGTGAGCACCTGCGCTGTATCTCGAGGCATTTTGTGACTTTGTTAGCAAGATGTCTCCTCAGGTAGCAGGAAAGCTAAGACAGGTTATTTTTTGGCATCTGGGAATGCTCAAAAAATGTTCCCACATAAATTCCTGGTGATGGCTGCTGCTTCGCTTTCCAGCACTTCGGCTTATGGAAGGTTTCCTAGAACGCCCTCCTTTCGGACCAGGGGGAGCCTGTGCTTGCAGAGTGAGAGCCTTCTGAGAGAATGAGAATGGAAGACCACCACCTTCCATTTGAAAGGGATAAAAACAGTCACAGGCGTTTCTGATTACCAGCGGCATTAGCCAGTATGAGACTTGATTTTCCTTTCTTTTTGCTGAAAAGTGGTCTCCACGGGAACTGCTGTCTCAGGAGGGCTGCTTGAGCAGAAGGCCGTAAAACAGCACAGTAACAGGACAGATTTCAGAAGCCGGAGCCGCAAGTGCCTTCAGACCCTGTCCACCCAGTGACGGCTGAAACCCACTGAAGTCCTTAATCTGGAGGTGAACCGGGGAGGGTCTAACTACAGGGAAGGGATCCACAGTGGATGAGAAGGCAGAACCCTGTCAAAACCTGAAGAGAAGTTTGCGCGTGTGGCCAAGTTGTCACACACGACGACAGTGCAGGCACTGGGTTGAGCGGCATGGAGACGCTCGCTCAGGTGGTGCTTCTCCAGCTGCTTTCCGTCCAGCTCCCCGGCGTCTGGCCCCTGTGGGACGGCTTCCCAGCCCGTCTATTCCAGACAGAAAAGTTCTTTGTATTTTCTGGACTCATGGTTTTTGCTTCCTCACATAATTTTGGATGCACAAAGCTTACAGATATTTGAAAACCTCTGCTTAATTTTACAACTAAACATACTATTTCTCATTTGATAACTTTTAATACTTATTTTCCATTTATTTCAATAACTATTGTAATAAAAAATCATAGCTTTGAAATAGATAAAACAGTTTTTCTGTTAACTACCACTACATCATTTAAAACTGTTTCACACCACAGATTTTAAGATCTAAGCACCAGCCTGTAAGCTCCACGCTGCCAGGGACTCTCTGCCTTGGTCCTTGCTCTCTGCCCAGAATGCCCAGCACAAAGGAGGAGTTGAAAAAGGTATTTTTAAATCGGTGGATGCTGCCCCCTGGTGGCAGCATACCCAAGTTTCAAGCTTAGCATTTTGATTACTTAATGAAATTCAAGGAAATTGAATCAAACCCAAGACATGAATCTTGGTGATAGTAATCTCATTTCCCTCACTTAGCTCTTTTGTCTCCCTACGCAGCACAGATTGGAGACATCTGAGTTCACTGTCTCACACGTCCTGCACCTGTCCTCATGCACACAGTTGCTGCTGTTCTGCGTGGTAACAGGGCTTGCCCCTCTGGAGGATAGAGTCTTCTCTTGCCACCTTAGACCTTCTCCCATAGAGCACTGCATTCCGCAAATGCCGGTCTCACCTGTCCTCGGGGTACCAGAAAGGTCATGTCCATGACCATCAATTCCTCAGCCAGCATCTGGCCTCCCCTCCCCCCTTTCCTCGTGTTTCTGCCCTGGTACCAGCACCTGCAGGCAAATGGGGGGCAGCACTATTTACTTAGCTTAATCTGGGCTGGAAGGAGCACTCTTAAATGCAAGAGACAGCTGTTTCCTCATGGGTAGGAGGAGTTTTAAATTATTTAAGGCAAAGCAATAAAGGATGTGGTCTTACCTTCTGATGCACTGCCTAATTGGTAGATTCATATGACATCGCACTGGGTTATGAAGCCACACTACTCTGATTGGTAATGTTATGCTATCTTAATTCGGTTTATGTAATTATTTAAGTTTAATTTTTTAGGACTGCTATCAAATATTAACATTGCATTAGGTAAAGGACATAACTAATTGGGGCACACGTGCCCATACACACCAAGGGGCCTAATTGCTGGTGCAGTGCAGGGCAATTATCGTAATGAGAGCAAAGCTGATGTCTGACATGTACATATGACTCTGTCCCCACGAAGTCTGTTAAAGTGACAGTTCCTGGGTTCCAAGCTCCTCGAGGAGAGGGCCACGTCTCCTTCACAGACATGACTCATTGGCGGTGCTCAGTCAGCATGGTTGACTTGACTTGAAGCAGAACAAGGACAAAGAAAAGTCAAGCAGTCCTGGGAAAGTCTAGGGTCTAAGAGATTACGTTTGCTGTGGTCTCACTGTTTACTTCCACGACATCCATCAGGAAGCGGGTGGGAGCCACTGCACGGAGGCCACTCAGGCCAACCTTGTACATGGTGGAGAAGGTGTCTGCCCCACTGTGAGCACCGGGATTGCCTGCCTCCCAGATCTCTCTCCAGGCTAACTGCCATGGCTGCTAAAATCCCTCTATTAATATTCAGACCCCTGGCTACTGGGCCTTTAGTAGTTCTCCTGCTACAGCTGCACCTGTGATCTCTCTGAGTGCCCGCTCTGCATCTGTAAAATGGGCTACAGAGTCTACTCCACTGGAATGTGAAGCAGTGGAAATTTAAGGCATGTAAGATGCCTGATGCGGTATGTGCCCCACAGCAGACCTCCACCAGGGCACTGTTGTCATTATCGTTCTTCATCACTTTGCTGAGAGCCAGTCCTCTCTGCCACTTTTGGACACAAACTCCACTCTGTGTGCTAGACCAGGCCCATGCAGCTGTGTGCTGCACCGAGCAGCAGCCTTGGGGTCTGCACATCACTGGCCTCTTACTCCAGAGTGATGAGAAAGTCTAATCATCCATCCATGCATTCATCCATTCAGCAAACACAGACCAGCGTCTACTGTATACCAGGCACAGCAGTCTAAAGAGAGAGGAAATATTTATGAAAATTAAGGCACATTCTAGATTCCTTAAGGAAGGTTAGACTACATGCTTAAGAGTTCAGTAGAGGGGTCACATTGTGAGTTAAAGGGGGAGTACAAGACTCAGACCCCAAAATTTCTGATTCAGAAAGTCTGAGTTGAGGCCCAGAACGTGCTGTATGTTCACCAGCAACTCAGCCTTTTCTGATTCAGATGATCTCAGGGTCTGATTCAGACGATCTTACCAGGGTAAGACAGTGAGCTCCTTAGGTGCTGAAATCACCCCTGGCCGATTTTGTTACCGCACAAAGCAGGTGCTTAGTGTTTGATTTGTGGGGTGGAGTGCTGCATCATGAAAATCTGGAAGCTTCTTACAAGGGACTGAGATCAGGGTCAGGAGCAGGGAAGAACCCCCGGGGGAAGGCATTGCTTTTGGAGTCCTAGGAACTGGATTCTTGCTGGAGAGGACCCAGAGAAGTGACTCTGGGATGAAGGGTCCTTCGGAGGAGGCCAGGATTCTAATGTTCTCATGACTAACTTGGAAGTTCCCAAACAGTAATCCCCACTCAGCCCATGGGGAGAAGAGCGCTAGAGCTAGCCGTTGTTACTGCGTATTAAATATTAAACAAGATTTCCTCTTGGGCAATCATTTGTAGTCATTAGCCTGCTCTGTCTACCACCACATCACAGAACCCTCAAGCAAGCAAGAAACGTGGGTCTGGGAGACAGCTGCTCAAGTCCAATTCAAGGACACCACAGCTCACCAGTGGCCAAACCCCAAATGAAGTTGGATCCACTGTGTGTCTTCTGCGGTCTCAGGTGTCCTCCCTAATTGCCTCTGAGACCAGGCCCAGAGCAAACGAAGCCTGTGGAGACCAGGAATATGGTTGTCTCACCTTTGCCTTTAAATACCCTCCTGCCCAAGCGGGGTGGGCTGGCTGCTCATTCCTGCCAGTGCCACCCAGGCCCCCCATCCCCCTCAATGGGCATGCAGACCTTTCTGCCCAGTGGATCCAGCTACAGGTGCTTCCCATCTGGACAAGGGAAGGGGCCTCCGTCGTGTCAGGTGTGACAACCCCCGATGTCCCCCACACTCACCTTGCCCTTGCCTGTAGCTCTGCTCTGCCAGTGGGTTGCCCTCAGCTGCCCAGGAGTCTTGGGGGTCTCCAGTGACTCTGGGTTCAATATCTCCCCTGCCATCACAGGGAATTCATTTCAGGTTTTGTATAATTTTTTGCCATTTTTTGTAAAGTTCTGTTTGAGGGCAGGACTCTGAGGCCAGCATTTGAAAATTACTGGGATAAAACTCAAACTCCCTAGCCTGGCACTCAACCCTGCCTCTGCTTGAATCTGCCCTTCACGTCCAACTGGTCACCGACCCCAACTCAGCTTTCTTCCTATGATTCCTCCACTCGCATTACCTGCTCATTTGGCCCAAGTGACCTTTCTAAAGGATGTCACGGACCACGTCCGCTCCCATCCTAACTCTCATTCTTTGACGGGGTGACCAAGGTTCATAGTTCACATTATTGCTGATGAGTCATGTTTATAGAGTACACCCTGATATGATCAGAAAGGCACCATCTCTTTGTTTTCTCCCCCCAAAACTCATAACCCTAGTCTAACCACAAGAAAACCATCAGACAAATCCAAACTGAAGGACATCCTACAAAATACTAGTCACTACTCCCCAAAACTGTTAAGGTCACCCAAAACAAGGAGTCTGAGGCACCGAAACAGCCCAGAGGAGCCTCAGGCAACATGATGACTAAATACGATGTGGTGTCCTGGATGGGACACTGGACCAGGAAAAGGACATTAATGCAGATGTAGTGAAACCTGAATGAGATGTGCAGTTTGCCTGATAGCAATACACCAATGAGTGTCAGTTTCTTAATTATAACAAATGTCCCATAGGACAGCAGGATGCTAACAACAGGCAAAAATGGGAAGAAAGTATGAAGGGACTCTCTTCTATAAATCTAGAACCACTCTAAAAGTAAAAGTGCTCTGAAAAACCCTCCAATAGCATCCCCTAGCCTCTGGAATAATATCCAGCTCTTCACGGTGGCCATCAAAGCCCACATTGCCAACTCTTGCTCCCTCCCCTCATCCCTCATCCTATCTGGGCCCTCTGCTCCTTGGCCCTGAAGCCCCTTTTTGCCCCATGGCCTTGGAACTTGCTCTTCCTAGAATGTGCTGCTCCAGGGACTCATGGCAGGCTGGGACTGAATGTCTCCTTTCCTGCTGTGCCCCCACATTCTGTCTCATGACTCTGATAATTGTGTCACATGCTTCCCTCTGCTGCTGACCTCTTTATTCTCCACTTGCCCCCACTGGAGCCAGGACTGTGGCTCCCAAGTTCACAGTTGTTTCTGCAGTGCAAAGAACAACATCCAGCTTATGGCAGACAGACAAAAATCTGTTTGCTCAAGAAATATTTTGAGAGAACCAGGTACTGGCCAGGTACAGGGGACCTAGGAGTGAACAAGGGAGTGATCTCTCCCCTCAGAGAGTTCACAGTCAAGCTCTTTTTCTTGGCCTTGCTAAATGTTCAGGTCTTAGGACCAAACCGAACCCTGTCTTTTCAAGGGCACCCTCCTGAATACTCATACGTGAAACTTCCTGCTAGGTGTTGACATCGCAGCTCATTCTGTACTCAGAACTAAGCTGTCTTTCTTAATCAGAAAATAAATGATGCTGGGTGCCTGGGTGGCTCAGATGGTTAAGCGCCTGCCTTCGGCTCAGGTCATGATCCCAGGGTCCTGGGATCGAGTCCCGTATCGAGCCTGCTTCTCCCTCTGCCTCTCTCTCTCTGTCTGTCTCTCATGAATAAATAAATAAAATCTTAAAAAAAAAAAGAAATGCTGTTTTTGTGCAGATTTTTCCATGCAATAAATCTATTAAAAATGGAAATATAAATGATAAAATAAAGCTTCTCATAATGTGAAAACTCAGGAGACTTTATTATTTTTACATATGTAAGTAATCATTAGGGAAAATAATTACAAATGCCCAAAGGTATACATTTTTTTTAAAACCTAATTAGCCGAAATCTCCCACACAGATTAGCATAGTTAAAGTTTGGGTCTTTCCAGATGATGATGATGCCTTGTTTGTGCACTTCCATAAACCCACGCACAGAGCCTCAGCATTCTACAGATAAGTATGGATTCATGCTTCATCCTCCTATGAAACCCAGTGATGTCAACCTAATTTATGTGGAACCGTTTCTCACTGTAGTAAATATAGAAACATAGCATCCTTTGGAATGGCTAGATCTTTTTCAGTTTTTTCACATTGCTACATCACAATGATTTACCCAGGCTCTTTGTTTGTTTTGGACATGTTGCTTGTTTCCATTGGTTCACTATTATAAATAATACTTTAGTTAGTAACTTTACACATACATCTTTTCATACTTGTCCAGTTATTTTCTTAGAATAAATTCATGAAAGTTGGATGCTGGACTACTGTTTTGTTTTGTTTTCTTTTTTTTTAGTTCTGTTTTTGATTTTTGTTGTCACGTTAACTCCTGAGAAAACTATATAAATTTATATTCCCACCAGCCACACTGTTATTTTCATACAAACTTTTTCCATTTAAGAAAATTCCAAGTAAGAAATGCAAACAACAAGGTAATGCATTTGGGTAGCAAGATGTAAAACTCTCCTACAATAATCACAAAATTGTCATACAATATGATAGGATTATTATGCAGCATCAAACAAGGTAAAGCATTAAGTAGCAGGATATACAATTATCATACAGTCACTTCGTACATACAAATTGGTTACTTATAGTTAATCTTTATAAGTATTTTTATTTACTTTAAATGTAAAACTCGGGCAGACAATGAGTATCATCCACGTGCAGAAAAGCTACTGCACAGCAGCCATCATACTGACCGGCAGACTCGGAGCGAGGTGGGCGTGAGCATGCCCAGATCATCCAGTCATCCAACGGACAGACTGCTGCTAAAGCAGGGGTTCTGCCCCAGGAACTCATTTTATAGCAGAGGAAGTGAGCCATTGGAGCTACTCCGGAGGTTTACTGTTCCTTACCACTGCCTCACCACCTTTTTTATTTATTTACATTTTGAGGTAGATTTACATGCAGCTGTAAGAAATAACGCAGACAGGTCCCCTGTAGCCCTCATGCATTTCTTCCAGTAGTAAATCTTGCGAAACTGGAGTGCAGTATCACGACCGGGCAATCAACCTTGACACAGTGCACCCATCCCATTCAGATTCTGTCAGTTGGCTTGTACCCGTGCATGTGTGTGCGTGTGTGTGCGTGCGTGGGCGTGTGTATGTTTAGTCCTATGCACTTTTATCCCATGAGCTGCCAGTTCATGTATCCACACATTCAAGACAGCAGATCCTTTCCAAGGATCCTCAGGCTAGTCTTTTATAGCCTAATCCACCTCCCACCCCCCACCCCTCACCAACCCCTGGCAGCTACTAATCTGCTCTCCATTTCTTTAATTTCATCATTTCAAAAATGCTATATAAATGGAATCAGACATACACAAGTATATAGCTTTGGGGATTGGCTTTATTCCACTCATAATTCCCTTGTTATTTATCCAAGTAAGTACATATCCATGGTTTGTTCCTTCTGATTACTGAGTAGTAGTTCATGGTTTGGTGATCCATAGTTTGCTTAACCATTAACAACCAAAGGACGTAAGAGTTGTTTCTAGCTTGGGGTTATTATGAATAAAGCTGCTATAAACACTCATGTATAGGTTTCTGTGTGAACATAAGTTTTCATTTCTCTAGGATAAATGTCCAAGAGAGCAATTGTTGAGTTGTATGGTAATTACATATTGAGTTTTATGAGAAACTGCAAAACTGCTTTACAGAATGGCTGTACCATTTCACATCCCCAAAGTGACATGAGTGACCCAGTTTCTCTGTATCCTTGCCAGCATTTGGTGTTATTGCTTTTTTTTTTTAATTTTAGCCATTCTGATAGGTGCTAGTGATATCTCGTTGTGGTTTTAATTTACATTTTCATTATGGTTAATGATGTTGACTCTTTTTGTGGGCTTATTTGCCATCTGTATGTCCTTTCTCTGAAATATCTCTGCGTCTTTTGTCTGTTTTCTACTTAGATTAAGGTTTTTATTACTGTTGAGTTTTAAGAATTCTTTATATATTCTAAGTACTAATCCTTTGTGAGATACACAGTCTGTAAATATTTCTCCTAATCTGTACCTTGCCTTTTCATCCTCTTCACATCGGCTTTCATAAAGCAAAAGTTAATTTTGATGACGTCAATGTATTTTACTCCTTTATGGATCAAGCTTTTGGTGTCAAGTCTAAAAACTGTTCACCTAGCCCTAGACTCCAAAGATTTTGTTCTGTGTTTTTTTTTCTAAAACTTGTATGGTTTTAGTTTTATGTTAAATCCATAATCCATTGTGAATTAATTTTGGTATTAGGTGTGAGGTTTAGGTCAAGATTCGTTTTGTTTGTTTTTACCTATGAACGTCCAGTTGATCCATCACCATTTGTTGAAAGGCTCTCCTTCCTTCATTGAATTGCTTTTGTACCTTTGTAAAAATCAGTGGGGCATAGTTGCGCGGGTCTAACTCTTCAGTTTTCTGTTCTATTCCATTGATCTCTGTGTCCCCCCGGGCTGCATTGACTGAATTCCTGTAGCTATACAGTAAGTCTTATTATCGGGCAGAATGGGGAATGGCTTTTTGAAGAGTCAGTTGTAGTGCCGACGGGAGGGAGCACCCTGCCAAGATGAGGCAAGGACAAGATGCAGTTTAAGCTCTGGACCAGTGACCAGTATCTGTTGCTGTGCTTCCCCTAGCCAGAAAACATGGATCTGGGAACTAAGGAGCAGAGATGCAGGTGGCTTCTCTCACTGACACACCCAAAAGCCCACACACAGGATGTTTAATGCCCCTCCCTGCAACCTTCAGCCTGGCAGATTTAGAGGTTTTGGTTTCCAAGGGAGAAATGCCAGAAGTTGAGACTGTAGCGTAAAAATCTGAGACTTCTCCTTCTTCAGAGTCAAAGAAAGGGCTTCCTGTGCTGGCTAAGGTCACCGGGTGTGCTTCTATTAGAGGAATGTGGTGGGGTGCAGACAGATCTGAAACACAGGCCCCCTGGGCCTCCCCTTGGGACTTCCAGAAGCAAACTCACAACTGAGGGCTCAGTGCTTAAGGAATGAGGCTTTGATGAAAGCATACTAGCTGGGGAGATGGCTGAGAGCAGCAATAGCATGGACTGGTGGGTGGTGGAGAAGGAATTTATAAATACCAAAGGGCCTTGTGACCAGTTACAGAAACGAGGATTCTGGTACCCATAGGTATTTTCCTATTTGCTTTACTATGTATGTTTTATATCGTCAACCAACGTCTCCTTCCCTGGTCTCCCCAACCACTGCTGTGGAAGGTGTTTTGATGGTGGCTAACCTAATAATTCAGACCTTAGGCCCCAGTCTAAGGGTGACTTTTCCTCAACAAGGAGGATGAGCATCATACAGAGATGATACTGTGACTAATGGGACTGTGGGTCTCTTTTTCTGAGTGGAAGGGAGCATTTCTCATTTTGTATGAAGAAACATGATGATGATTCTATGATTGCTTTTTGGAGATTAAACACGGGTACTGTGCGGGTTTAGATGCTGATTAGCCTCATGAGTGGACTCTGCCAGCTACGGCTCTCGGCATTCACACCGCCCATTCCCTGCAGCAACCGGGCCATATCATCTCAGGGACTAGAAGCTTGGGAGTTATGTTTTCATACTCCCTTTCCAGCAGGAGCCTGGTTTGGTTTCTGCCTCTGAGAGGTGCTCCTGTGAAATGCAGAAGGCAGAAGATAAGCAGCCTCCAGTCCAAGCAGCAGCAGAGGCAGGTGCTTCCTGAAACTTCTAGGCCACCCATGGCTCACCTTCAGCCTCCTGCTTCTGGCTGCAAGCAGCAGTGGTAGCTTCCTTAGCAGATTATAGCAGGTTCCTCCAGTTGCCTGATTTCTGGGCAGCTCTCCCACCCCGTGGCTTCCACACGTCTCAACTCCACCAACAGTTCCTTCCAACTTGAAATATCTTGACTGATGCATGCCAAATATTCAAGCCTGTGTGGAGAGGGAGGGATGGTTTCCAGGATCTTCTCCTCTTGGAATACCTTGTCCCTGGCTGATGCCTGCAGGAGGGAAGGCTTGCATCTGCTTCAGGACAAGATCCACGGCTTCTGTTTCATCTGCACAGATCTGGGCTGCGGATGTTCAGGATGGGCCCGGTGCCAGGTGCTGGTCGGCTCACATCCTCGAACGGTGCCACAAAGCGAGCCACCAGAATGCTCGCAGAAGCTGTGACAGACGGTTTTCAGAAGTGGCCTCACCCTCTCTCACACCTCTCCTGGCAGCCCTCCAGGTGGCACAGGAACAGAATCTGTTGACATGTGAAGCCAACAAACCTAGCCTCACCTGCCGGAATTCCCCCCTCTTTTCATCTCCTCCCACATTTTTTTCTTCTTCATTTTGTTAAAGGTGACACAAAGAAGCAGAAAATATTTAAGCTGCTGCTACACCATTTATGTTTTTAATTTGAGAAGAAAACTTGTGCAGTTGCGTGGAACATTTATCTTATTTCTGCAAAATTTTGCTGTCTTCTATGAATAACAAATAGGTGCTGGCTGAAGGCAGAACTCCCCCGCCCCCAGAAGAGAGCCCCACCTCCGCTCCATGAGACCCTTAGGGCATGCGCATCCACAGCCCACGTGTTCTTCCTTCACCCACAGTTGTCCCGTGCACCCCCATGGGCCCCTGCGCCGGCACATGGCGGCCACTGTGCACATTCTGCACCAGCAGCCAATACGCAGTATTTTCTCCTGGAGCCAGAGCCCTCCATCCAGAACACAAATGAATGGAAAGACACACTCAAAATGCAGGGAGGATGGGGACCATGAATCTCAAGAAACAGTATAAACACACATTTAGACGTGTCAGGCATCCTCCTCCAGAGAGAGATGCAGATGAGAATGCACACAAATCTGCGGACGCCTCCCCTGCCTCACCACTGCCTGCACCATGCCTCGGGCTGTTGCGACTTCAGTCCCCACCCACCTGCTTGACAAAGGAATGCCACCCGTTCCTCAAGGAGTTCTGCAAGTCGCAGCTTCTCTAGGAAGTAATTCTCCAGATACTTTTGCCCGCCTGCACCGTTCAGCCCCCCTCTTACCCAGCACACAACAGCAACGGTAATAGCAGTGTGGGTCAGGACCTGCTTTGGGCTGGACATGATGTAGGCATGTCCCATACGTTATCTCCTTCAGTCCTTACACCAACACTGTGAATGTGATATGGTGCTATTCCGCATTTGACAGATGAAGAAACTGGGACACCCCAAGGTCCGCAATGCAAAGGGCTTTTAAAGAACCAAACTGGCATTTGAACCCATGGAATCAGAGCTCTGCCTTGTGCTGAGCTAGAAAATGCATAGTAAGTGATATAATGTACAACATAAATAAACACCAAGTCTATGCACTGAATTTTAGAATATTTAAAATAAATGAAATGCATTAAGTCAGCAAGTGGAGTAAAGCATTCACATTATTCTGGGTTCAACCTGCATCCTGAGGAAATGTGCAATTAAAGAAAAGCATCCAGTTTGATTTATATCAGGTTGAGCAACGCCCAGAACCAGTTTCTACCTTCCCCACACTCTGACTTCAGAAATTCCAACTCAGGCCTTTCTACACCATAAATATTAAATGTGAGTTCTTGAGTTCCATCTGAAAGACTTCTCAAATTCTCATCATTATTCTTCCAAATAATAACCGATGAGCAAGAACATTAAGTGGAGGAAATTTTATTTGGGCTCATTGAGAATGTGACCCCTGTTATACAACCATGGAAAATCTTAAGGAGAAATGTTTTACTGCCTACTTTTCCTTATCGATGCTTATCTAAGAAAAAATAAGAAGATAAAACCCTTCCATTGCTAAAACAACCATACATGAATTATTACTTCCACAAAATTTACCATGTACTCTTTGTGGTTAAACAATACTGAAAACTGAAAGAAGCAGTCACTCACAGCAGCTGAAAACTCCGGCAGTAGATTTATCTGGAGGTGGTAAGACAGAGAAGGAAACTATTGGGAATATGATACAACAGCTCAGTTTTTATCTAGGCAGAGCTTTATGGTAGACTTACAAGTCTTTAAGTTGTACCAATCCTACTGACAGGTTAGAAGTCTAAGAAATAAGCCCTATGACCTGCAACCAACCACGAGTTACATCACACAGCAATGGCCTGCCCTCAGATAGGCTTATCGTAGAACTAGAAAACCCAGCTTAGCAGATGTTCTGACGTCAAGCTTGAAGGACATCTAGAAAGTGAGCACCCATCTCAGAGAGGATGAAGGTGTTCCTACTGAGTTGGCCCCCTTGTCTCTGAAGTTAGCAGATAGTATTTCCTCAACAAACCTTTGCTAAATAAATGAACAGCCCAAGGGAGATGAATGATGGATGCCAGGGCTGCTGTTAATTAGTTGTGGGACCTGGGATGGCTTCACCACTCAAGCCTGGGTTTCATTATGTATGAAATGACGGTACCAGCAGAACCTCCTGGGTTAACTGAACTGAAGAATGTGGAGTGTGCATCATCGTGCACCAACTCAGCACTTCCTCAGAGGGAAGTGCTCTGAGCCCCCAGCTTAAGCAGAAAACAATACGGTGTGTGTTTCATGCCAGGCAGTTTCCACTGGGAAATCATTTAGTTTCCCACTCTTGTTGTCCATTGTTGGCTGAAATCCTTTGTTGGCTGAGATGCCTAGAAATGATAACACGTTAACCTTTAGGGGTCCAGTAACTCAGATTCGTTTATACTCAGTAGGTACTTTGAGCATCTCCTGTGTGGCAGGATGCTGTGCAAAGGAAGGGGTGATGCAGTGGAGATGCCCCAGCTGTGCATCTAACTCCTGGGTTCAACCCCACCTCCTCTGGGACTGGTGTTAGCCCCTGTGGCCTCTGTCTTCTCAGCCACCAGGGTGATGGGCCTCCTTCAGCAGGAGGCCTGCAGTGAGTGAGGTGATGTCTAGAAAGCGCCATGATGAGACCTGCAAGGAGACAATGCCCTAGGACAGAGAGCCTCTTTGTTAACAGAGTGGTGGAGGCATGCAGAATGACGATGGTCCTGTTCTGGAGGAGACCACTCCAGGGGAAAGTAAGCACTCAACCAGCAGACTCACAGCCCAGGCAAGGGGCCCAAGGAAAGTGAAGAGTAATATTGAGTGTTCCAGTGAAGAAGAGACGATGCCTGGATGGGGAGCCAGGATAAAATCCACTGGGGTGATGGACACTAGAGTAAGACTAGAAGGCAGGGCAAGACCTTGAAAGGCAGGGGAGAGGGCCAGAGCCATCACGTCAGTAGAACAGTAAAGGCAAAGGGCTGGGGTCTACCAGTTAGCCTCTTGCTGCCTGACAGACCACTTGGAAACTCAAGGTTTATAGCAACTACCTGTTTCTCATGATTCTGCGGGCTGATTAGGGGGCTTGGCCAGGGCTGGGTTTCATCGGAATGCCCTGACTTCTCTCCACCTGGCATTTCATTTCATTTCATCTCGCATTCCAAGAAGTGAGAAATGAAGCAGCAGGGTCTCCTGAGGCCTCAGTTCAGAGTCACTTCCACCACATTTTGTCGGTTGAAACAAGTCAGGAGGCCAGCCTGTATTCAAGGGAGTGGATAAACTGAGAGGTCTATAACATCCCATTGCCAAGAGGCATGAATCTCCACGGGAGGAATGTACAGCCCTATTCTGCATAAAAAATATCCAGAAGGCTTATCTTATTGCCACAATTGGGGGACCCTTTGAGAGTTGCTGAGCGGAGCTGAACTGGGCTTCCTGCAGATGTGCTGTACAGCATGGGGAGTGCAGGCTGTGGTAGATCAAGGTAAACCTGGTTTCGGGCTGCGGCTGGAGTCCAAGCAAAGAATCGAGGGGACTCAGAATTCCAGTCTTGGGTATATACCCAGTGGAAATGCATATGTACATCCCTCAAAAGAAATTTTTAAGGATATTCGTACATAGAAGTACTTTTCAAAATAGACAATATCTGGAACCGGGCCAAATGCCCATTAGTGATAAGGTGGATAAATCCATTTGGTAGATGCATGCAGCAGAATACCGCAATTAAAAGGGGGAGATGCTACTACAAACAATGAAAGGGTGGATCTCACAAACAAACGCCACACACAAAATCAGACTTACTGCGTGGCTCCCTTTATGCACTGTTGAGAAAAGGCAAAACTCACATGGCATAATCAGTGTTGCGTGGGGATTATCTTTGTGGATGAGGGGACTAGTGACCAGGACCGGGCATAAGGGGAATGGCCATGTGTTATCTCCTGACTTGGGTGTAATTGTATGGGTGTGTTGACTTTGTGAAAACTTATCAAGTGCACATTTATGATTTATTTTTCTGTGTGTATGTTATACTTCAAATAAAAACCAAAATAAGTTCATTAAAGAGTAAAGACACCCTGTAGGACGCCTGGGTGGCTCAGTTGGTTAAGTGTCTGACTCTTGATTCCAGCTCAGGTCATGATCTCAGAGTCATGAGATTGAGCCCCACATCGAGCTCCATGCTGGCCACGGAGCCCGTTTGGTGCCATCCAGGTACACGCACAGTCACATGCACATGGGTGCACCCTTGTGCCATACACACTCGCACATGTGCATATTCACACACACACACTTAAACATACACACGAGCACACATGAGCTCACACTCAAGTGCGAACACACTGACAGGCACAGGATCACATATGCGCACATACACCCTTGGTCATACACACATGCATATGCATACCCTCACACATGCACTCACACATACATACACAGGGAGAGCTTGGCCACTTGCCTTCTGAGACCCTATTGTGACAGGTGTATGTGCTTTGTGTGTTAGAATGAATCATGGAACACTACATCACAAACTAATGATGTAATGCATGGTGATTAACATAACAATAAAAATTTTTAAAAAAAGAAAGTAAATTTTTGAAACTTGGAAATGGCTCCATCCTGGATATCAAATATGAGGAGAAAGCCCGTTGCCCAAATAAGCTCAGCCCACTCTCCCTGGGGGACCTTCTCTGTATGTCCTGTCTTCTGGATGCCCTCACAGTGGCTGAGGGAACCTTGCTCACTCTTTGGCTGCCCAGCCCCTCAGCAGACCACCCCCACCCCCATGCCTGGGAAACTCAGGCTGGAGCAGCCTCCATTGGCTCCTCCCTGCAGCTGAGACCCAAAGGAAGCCATCAGCAGTCTGCTTGTGCTTGTTGAGGATGGGGGCATTCATTCAGTGGTGCTCCATAAAGACTCACTGGGCGAAATGAATAAACCCTCAGAGCTACCAACAGAGCATTTAAGGAGAACTGAGGGGCCCCAAAACCTACTTAGCTGTCCTCAGGGTTCTGCTTTGGGCAGGTTATTGGGCATCTCTGTGTGTTCCAAAGAACCTGTTGGAGCTGGTCATCAGCCAGTTAGTTCTGTGGGTAAAAACCCTCTTTCAGAAGGAATCCCATCTCACCCTATACGCCGAGCTCCTTTCTCCAGTAGCAGTCAGAGCCAAATCTGCCGGCATGCAGAATGTAACCATGAATTATCCATGCGCTTCAGAGCCGTTTGACAGGGAACTCGGGAACCACTGCAGACAGATTGCAGGCAGTGGGACTCAGGGTGCTAATTACTTCTCACTGTCACTTAGCAATACCCGCACATCTGCTGGGGGAGAAAGGGGCCTTTGCCTGTCTTCCTCACAGAAGAAAAGAATGTAGTCAAACAAACAAACCAGGATTCCACAAAGCATACAGAGTAGCAGGGCTGTGGAAGTGGATCTGTTTCATCTCAGGGAGGAAACAGTTTTAGCCTCAAGAGTCTCCTAACAAAATGACTGTAAGGACATTTGGCTAAAGTGGAGAGGCAGGGGAGTGGGATGCAGGGTAGGGGGCTTTGGACTAGGCCCAGCCGGCATTGAGTGGCTGGCCGTGAGTCCATTTCGGCGAGTGACCTCTGCCCTCCAGCCTCTCAGTGTGCTCGCCTGTGGGAGGACAAGGTCAGCGGGCCCACACGCCTGTGACCGAGCGGAGCGCCTGTGAGCTCTGCGAGCACGCCAGCCCCCTCTGCACTCTGGCTTTTAGTTTGAAGTGCCTGTTGCAAAGGGCACTGGGAGTGTTCCACCCAGACCCCCTCCTGTCCGCTTCACCATTTCTGAGCAAGGCCCCTGCTCCCTTCTGACTTCTCTGGGCTTTTGACTTCTAGCCTGTTACTGTGACTATTCCTAGGAAAGGCCCAGAGACTCCTGGAGCCCCTTCCCTCCACTGGCTGGGAGATGCCCAGGAGTTCACGGCCCCCCGGACAGCCCGGAGCCGATGACTGACAGCTGTGGACCTGTGCAAGCCCCAGTCTGAGAAACCTTTCCTAACTTCCCTGGAGGGCCTGGCTGAAGGCACCTCCAGGGGACCCTTGCCTAGCCTCTCTCTACCTTTCCTGTGCCATGGTCCCACTCCCTGCTGGGAAGCTCTTCCTAGTAACTCACCTATGCACAAAGCCTCCTCCCTGGACTGGTTCATGTTGACTGTCAGGAAGCATTTGTTGCATGCTTGAAACATCCCCCGTCGCCCCTCCCACTTCTGATGGGCAGCGAGGTTCAGCCCCATTGGATTACCCCAAAGATAATACTTCTGGCTTGTTTTCCAGATCTTCCAAAGCACATCTTCAAAATGCACAATTTTTCCAATTACAAAGGCTGAGATTAGTTGTGAGCCCTCTTTGGGGGATGGCTTGACCTTTATTGCTATTCTGAATCTTCGTTCACCTCTACTGCTCTATAATCCAGCAGGGAAAAAAGATAGACCTATTTCGGGCTTTTCTTTCAAATATATGGTAGAATTTTACTTCTTCTTATGAGCTAGGGAGGTGAAGGGAGTTTTTTGTTGCTTTTCAAATAGTGTCCCAAGATTTCAAGGGAAGGGTTCTAGGAACAGTGTTTCAGAAATGACATTTGAGTTATCAGACTGTTTTAGGGGTTTTATGAAAGCAGAGAGACACATTCACATTTTTGTACTCTTTTTTTTTTCACATGAGGAATTTATAAAATACTTCTCATAACAACTTTCAAAAAGGGGAATCTGTTTGCACGAGGCCTGACACTGACATCTCTGGGGAATGGAAAGGGGAGGGTGTGCCTGCCTTCCTAAAGTTCTAGTTGCTTGCACCCAGATGAGAATAGCCTTCAGATGAGCTTTCTGTCACTGATGCCATAAGATCATCTCCAGCTGGGTCTGTGTGGACCCAGGAACACCACGCCCTGTGGGGTACAAGCCATCTATGTATTAACCTGGAACTGGAACTGGGGTCATTTTTTTTTTTTTTACAGGTTCTTTGGTCCTTGGTGTTATTTCTTAACACTAGTGAGCTAGTGGGGGTGGACCCTGGCCTGCTCTCACACAGGCTTACACGCCTAAAGATGAAATAGAGGCAAACACACATCCCTGGAAACAACACCCGGGTAAACACCTTGGAAAAGCTTGTGTGCTCACAATGAGCAAACTCTCCCTAGAGAATTTATTTAAAACCAAAAGAAAACAAAACAGAAAAAAGCGCTCCTTTCTCCATGAAACTCCATCCTTCTACTCTGGGAGTATTGAAGATAAAGCTATTTTCATAAGAGCACTGGAGCAAAACGGAAAACAAGTGTAACATAACCAGTGACATTTTCCCAGGAGATGCCGAGTTTGAGCATATTTCCATTTTAATGTCGCATTTAAAGATCTTTATCAAAATTAGTGGCATGTACTCTATTTTTAAATACATGGGCATTATTTAAAGTTTCTTTAAGAGAAGGAAGCTCCTTTCTGGGATTCCGGCCTGTGGCTTTCCTCATTGACCATTTGGTCATATCTTACCTTCCTGAATTCACATTTCCACTGTCCTTTCAAAGACCATCATCAAAAACATTTCACGTGAAGCAGAATGCTTTTCGACAGGCTCTTCAAGCTGCCTTACTTTCATTCATTTCTTGTTTCCTTTAAAAAGCATAATGTTGCTTTACAATTCACCTCCTGCCTATCAAAGGTGATGTTTACCTGAAGGCCTCTGAATGCATTTTTCTGGGATCAAAAGTAATTACTTTGCAAAGTTCATTTCCGACTTCAGTGTCTTCTTTGCCACTGAATAAATATTTCATAAGCCTGAAATTCAGAGGATGTTTGTCTCTCTTAGTTTTGCAAGGCTTTTTTTTTTAATTAGCCAGTATGCCTGATTTTTTCTTCCCCTAGATTTCTTCATATCATCTTGCAGAATAAGATACTTTTGAAACAAATCTAAGGAGTTTTCCCGCAGAATACTAAAGATGTCATTGCACAGGGGAACAAGCGGGGAGCCAGGCATTTGCATGAGATAGCACATGCCGTTAATTTATTCAGCGTTCATTCAAACCCATGCACAGAGCACGCGGGCCTTTGAAGGGCACTGAGAGTGAACATTTGCTCACATTGTTTTTGGGGACTCTGGTTGTTAGTTAACTTCGAAACTTTTGAGATCTAAGACCAAGTTTTGGAGTGCATCATTAGAAAGCCTCTCAAACTCACGAAGACAGGAGCATATGCCACTTGCAGCCTGCCTGCCTGGTGACAGGAATATTTGCAGTGGCAGCCGAGGCCTCTGCAAAATCCCAACTTCAGATAAACAAGCTGGGGCAGCTGACTTGGAACTGACAATACCTTCTTATCCAGCTGGCAGAAGCCCTAAGGGGGACAGAGTTGGGCATGCAGGGCGGGCAGGACACTCAGGCCCTGTGGGGCCAGCAGCAGATGTTCAGCATTGTGGCTGCTGGCATCTGCCTTTACCTGTGGGTGTCACTGCCCTCCCCATGCTGAGGTTTAGAGCCTCTCAGTGAAGGTGCTTTACCCTCCTGGAAGGATCAGCCTGGTGACCCAAAGCTGGAGGGACTTGGGTCACAAAAAAAACAAATGCCATTGGCTTGACTCTAGTGGTGATGCCCACCAAAGCTCCCCTCCACACTGGGAAGGCGGTTTCCCTGGTTTCTTTCCTGCTCCTGGGCCTAAGCCACCCAACAGCCTTCCAGCATATCTCTTCATGGCTTAACATAGCACCCCCAGGTTTCTATCTCTTGCTACCAAAGAAGTCTAAATGATTCGGGGCCTAGCAGGGTCAACAGGAGCCCAAGGTGGGGAACCGGGACCTCCAGTCACTCGCCGTCCATCCATGACCCCATGTTCCTTGTGCATTTACACAGGGCTACCGTCCGGACTCTGCTGCAGCAGCCCCAGTGAGCTCTGGACACTCAGCAGGGCTCAGGTCACAGACTGGTGCATAGGCACTTAGATCTGACCAAGGTCTGCTTGACAACAACAACAGTGGTCCATTTACTTTCCACTCTGCAAGCTTCCTGAGCATCCAAGAGTAAACAAGTCGATCTTCTCTTTTTAAATAGTTCACTTCAACTTCTCACTAACAGTCCCTCCCTCTTTGAATTAATAAGAGTCATTTTGTGCTTTTGTTCCCCACCAAATTCTATTTGGAATCTCAAATTACCAAAAGGCGGAAGGCGGGGTCAAGGACAGGGCCCAGCTGCTGCCTCCACCCCCCGCAGAGGAGGTCACCACAGCCCCGCCAAGCCCAGCCATCAGACACGTGGCACAGACACCAGAGCTCTGGGCAATTTGGCTTTTTCATTAATTCAGATAGGACCGTGCTCTCTGACCTCCATCTATTTCTAATCACAGGGTCTCATGAAGCTTCGAGGTGCAGGAACTTCATGGAGTCACTCTCAGTATATCTCTCCTGTGTCAGCTCAAATATTCAATTTCAAGTTCCTATCTGACCCGTGTTCCTTAACTGAGAGCCGTTCATCTTCTTCATGTTTAGGAAACTGCAAACTCAGGATAAATGTGCCATCCTCTAGTGTCTCTTAAATTCTGTCTGGAAGAATGCCATGGGGAGAAGGGTTTAGCATATCTCCTTAGGCGTTTGGGGGCTCAGAATTCGGATGGGGAAGAATGCATACGCTGTAAGTCACCATGAGGAGAGCTATAAATAGAGGGGCCTCTTTCCATGCAGTTGAGGATTTTCAGATCTAACCACAATACTTTATAACCCAGATCCCCACACAAGGGCAAGCATGAAAATGACTGTGTTCTGGGAGTGGATATTTTATGCATGAACTGGTTTCATTTCTGGAATCTGTAAGCTTTTAAGACGTACAAGTCGTGGAATATTCCACACTCCATCCACGTTATGCCTAGAGGTTCATCCAGCGCACCCATTAGCATAGTTTGGGGTCATAAATCCTGAGGGCTTCTGGAATGCTACATCCAAAGGCACTAGGTGATTTTTCCTCAGAGGATGTGCCTCCTATTTGAAAATGAAGTCACTGCTTCAAAGGTGCCTCTCTTTCAACAGAAAACCGAAGCAGATCATGGGTTGTTTTTTTTTTTCTTTTTCCTCCTTCCCCAAACTGGCTGCAAATTCTGTTCTTATAACCTCCTCTCTCCCAAAATCCCCACATGCTTCTTCAGGGGCTGGAGGCTGGCTGGCCACCCCCTGGCCTGCCTAGTGTTTTCACTTAGAGCAAGCAGGCTTATCACTTGCAAGGACTGAGCGAGATCGTGATCCGAGGAAGAAAGACGAGGACCCTCAAGCAGCCACTTTGAAAAGTCAAGGCTTCGTTTAGTGCCCATTTCAGTCAGACCAGCATTTCTCAACCATGGGACGGGACCATTCCCTGTGGCAGGGCCATCCTGTGCATTGCGAGATGTGTAGCAGCGTCCCCAGCTCCCTCCCACAAGATGCCCGCAGCCCTCCTTCAAGGCGTGACAACCAGAACAGACATCCCTGGGCAAGGGGATCACTCCCAGCAGAGAACCCCTCAGCTAGATGTTTATTTGACACCTGTATGACTATAATGAAAGTAACCTTTCCCAAGCGGAGCTTGGAGGCCTCATTTCAAGGATCAGAAACAATCCTACTAGCAAGTCTGTTGCCCTCTGAGATTTCTTCAGCCCTCACATCTGCTGCCCAAATCCAAAGCTCATGTCCAGTGACATCTCAACCCATTTCTACCCAACAATCCCATTTCTGGGTACTTATCTAAAAGGAGTGAAACCAGGGTCTGAAGAGACAGCCACACCACATGTCTGCTGTGACCTTATTCGCAGGAGTCAAGATGCAGAACAACCCAAGTGTCTTGCAGTGGATGGATGGAAACTGAAAATGTGGTATGTCCATACAGTGGAATATCATTCAGCCTTGCAAAAGAAGAAAGTCCTGCCATATGCAACGACATGGTGGACCTGGAAGACATTACACTGAGTGAAATAAGCCAGTCAGAGGAGGACACATACTGCATGATTCCACTTCCATGACAAATCTAACAGTCTTACTCGTACAAATAGAGAGTAGAATGGTGGCTGCACTGGGCTAGAGGGAGAGGGAGAGGGGAATTTGCTGCTCAGCGGGTGTAATGTCTCAGTCATGCCCGATGAATGTGTGCTAAAGATCTGCTTGCTCTACAAAATGGTGCCCACAGTTGGGTGTTGTGCATTGAACAATGGGGTAAGAGGGTAGAGCTCATGTTAAGTTTCTTACCATAGTACAACATAAATACAAGAGGTAGACCAATAGATGGGAAGGAAGGAGGGAGGGAAGGGCTGACGTGTCTGAGTTCTAGACGGAGAACTTGGCTGTGAAAACCAAGCCTCAGGATTCCCATCAACAGTCATGACCCCTGGCCCCTCCATCTCCCTGCCCTGCCATTTCTAAATGCGCATTCAGCTGTCCAGCCCTAAATAAAAGGTTTATGTTGAGTTGTCACACGGGTTCTTATGGCAATAACATTTGGAGCCTTTTACTGGGACATAAACTGTAAGCTAAAATGTCACCAGATTTTATTAGACAATCTAAACTTAATTGCAAATAAGTTGATGTACTCATAAAAGATGATGTAAGACCACCATCTAGGCAGGCGCATGGGGACCAGCCAGGAGCACGGGGCAGTGACTAAGTGCTGACTTGTCCTCCACGCCAAAAGGCATCGCTTGTTTCCCGAAGTACAAAGAGGGAAGAGTGATGTCGGCAGGAAGCGACATTATTACTTAATAATAATAACACAGAGCACCAGAGGTTAAAAGAGGTCAGTGTGAACCATGTTCCAAGACCATTTTCTCCGGAATAAAATTTTCATAAAGAGCTCTAAGTCTTTTTTATGGCTAGTGAGAATGTCATCGGGAAATTAATGATGGATCTGAATGATAAATCTGCTTTCATATAAAAGGGTTGGTTTTATGAAAATATGCTTTTATGCCTCTAAGGCTGCAAATGAGAACAAGACAAGGATATATCCAGAAGGATCATTATTCCAAGCCAGGCCACCTGTCCTGCTGCCCAATTCATCAAATTTATTAGAAAAAAAAGTATAAATTGGCAAAAACCTATTTTTCATGCAAAAGTCAATAATTTTCTTTCTGTTTTTTAAGATAAAATTTGCTTAATATTGTGAAGACCCCATGGTTTGGGTCAGAATCTTGTGTTTTCTCCATGTGGCTTCAGAAGGATTCACACAGGGCAACAATTGCAAGGAAGAAATTTCATGTATATCAAAATGCTCATCAATATACCGTATCAGGCCATTTTTCTTAATCATGAATTTATCACCTGTTGATCAATTTTCAGAAAGTGGTTGCATAGGTGTCCTTGGGATGCTGTAACAAAGCACCACAAACTGGGGGACTTCAGACAACAGGCATTGAGTCTCTTGAAGATCTGGAGGCTGGAAGTCTGAAATCAAGGTGATGGCAGTCACTCCCTGCTTCATCCACAGCCTCCCGGGGAGGGTCCTTCCTGCCTCTTCCGGCTTCTGGGCGTGGCTTGGAGCTGCCTCACCACATTCTCTGCCTTTGTTGTCAGGTGACCTTCTGTATGTATGTCTCTGTGTCCAAATTTCCCTCTTACAAGACACCCATCAGTGGATTAGGGGTCACCCTAATCCAGTACAGTCTCATCTTAACTAATTACATCTGCCAAGACCTTATTCCCAAATAAGGTCACATTCTGAGGTTCCCAGTAGACATGAATGGGGGTGAGGGGTAGGAGGATGTGGGGAGAGGACACTCTTCCACCCAACAGCATGGTAAAGAGACTATCCATACTCACTGTCACAAATATTCCTTCTCTGGAGCCCAGGGTCATGGCACAGCCAGATCATCCTTGTAGCATGGTGTGGCCCGTGGTGGCCCACCCTGCACCACCTCCCTGGCCTGTCCTTCTCCTCGCTCCAGGCTACTTGTTAGTTAACATTACCTAATTAATTTTCTTTTTTTTTTCAATTGACTCCCTTTTTTACTTAATTCATTTTTAAGAGAAACTTAACATTACCACCTTAAATTAAAACGAACCCTCCTTGCCTGCAATAAAGATGATCTTCAAGAGATTGGGTCAAAGAGCCCAGTCATGTTATGCATCCAGCAGATGATGCCGCCTGCAAAGGCTTCTGTGTTTTATGAGAAAGGAAGATTGGCAGGTGGGAGAGAGGCGCCCAAGACAGGGTAACACCTGTAGGAGTTTTTCTGCTTTCTCTGCTCAGGACTGACAGTTGGAAAGGCCAGGACTCATCTGCCCTGTGGGGAGTGTCACTTGGCTCCATGTCCCTGGGCCACTGCAAAGCATCTCCCAAACACATCCGTACTTGGGACGCACTATCAGACTGGCCACAATCCACTCTTTCAAGGCAGGCAGGCCTGGGTCCACTTGAGCAAACTTGAGCTTCAGATTCTCCTTGGTAAATGGGGATTTACTGCTCTAGGATCCAACAGTGAAACCTCTGGAAAGGGTGTCCCCGTCACGTCTGCATCCTTCCCTTAATCCTATCTTCTCTTCACTGTGGTTTGCAGTTTGACTTAGATCCACCAGTCACCATGACAGCCTCTGGTTCAGGCCAACAGCCATGCTTCTGACCCTTCTTGACCGCAGAACAACAGGTGACTCAGTTGACGGGGCCCTTGGCTGACTCTCTTCTTGCAGCTGGGACCCAGCCCTCCTGGACTCTGTCCTGCTTCTGAGGGCTCTGCTCCTCTCTCTGAGAGCACCTCTTCCTCAACCCCTCCTGCATGTTGCTGTTCTGTCTGGCTGACTCTCCTCTGCGCTCAGCTTCTCACTGCAGTCCCCAGGTCAGCTCACTTCCTGGGTGCTGCCTGCACACCCTGCACTTCCCATGAAAGGACCCAGCCAGCTCTTGGAATCTCCTGATTCCTCTGTGTCAGAGCCCTGTGGGCCGGTGCCTATTTCAGGGCAGGAGGAGCTCTTGTCCCAGCACAGTGGGAGGCCTACGTGGCTGCTGCTTATTATTCGTTCATTCATTTATTTATTTAAAAACTAAGTGTAATGAGTACCGACCATGTGCCAGGCACTGAATTAGATGCTAGGGATTTATAGTGAACAAAAAAAGTAGCTACTCCCTCCCCTGGCTCCAGTGGCATTTGCAGTCATGGGAAGGGAGACAGACTTTGAATGGATAAATATAAAATATGTCCACTGGTGACAAGCACCAGGACACAAGACAAAGCCAGGCAGGGTGAGGGATGACGGGCCTGGGAGTCCTATATGGAGGTGGTGAGGAAAGAAGGGGAGCAGGCAGACCGGCATCAGTGCGGGGAAGAAGCAGCCATGTGGTTATTGGGGGCCGGGGGGTGGGGTGCACTCCTGGTGTAGGAAAGGCAAAGGTCAAGGTGCTGATAGAGCTGGAGCAGTGAACAAAAGCAAAAGCAGTAGGTGAGGTCAACTGAATCCAACAAGGGAAGGAGGGCCAATTCCCAAGGCAGCACTGTGGCCACAATCATGGGTCATGACACTCCGGTCTCCTTAGCTGAGCTCCTAATAAATAAGGAGCATGAGGCCCGTCCACCTGCTTGGCAGTGAAGGTTTTTGACAGCTCAAAGAAGCGAGGTTCTGAGGTTGGCGGGGAAGAGGGGAGGCTGGGTGCTTTCAAGGCCACATCCCCAGACTGCACACACCTGCAGCCCTACTGGGCTTCCCAGACCACGGCCAGTCCACGTGGCACGTCAGCCAAGAGCTCCCCTAGCTCTGTGAGCAGAGGAGCGCTCCTGAGAAGGAGCTTCTACCAGACTCCATGTCAAGTAGCCCACGGTACATGCTCTGCATCCAAGAAGGCAAATTCAGGAAATAGAGCAAGAGAAGTTCAAAAGCTGATGGCTTGCTGGTGGTGAGAAGCTCCTCACTTCCTAGCCTCTAGGTAAAATAAATTGCTTTTCTTGAAAGGTCTCTTTTCAGGCAGGTAAGGATTTTCGTCTGGTGGTTGTCCTCAGCATAAATTGTTGGTTTCTTTCAACGTGGTTTATTTACTTAGCAAGTCAGTTGGGCTAGATCATCACTAAATTTCACCATTTGGCACATATGATATTTATGCACTTAATAGCTTCATTAAGGAGGTTTCTGAGAGTATATTACTGAGCAAGCCTATAGATCATCTGGCAATAAATCTAGAGAACTCTCCTTAGCATTTATCTAATTTGGCCATGGTTTTAATTAAGTGTTTCAGCTAATGATTCCCATTTATGTTTAATAAAATTTATTGTGTAAAAATAAGTTATCAAACCCCAATTTATTCAAGTTCATCCAATTGATGTGCCGCTGAGAGCAGCATGTGTTAAGAGGTGGTAGCGTACGTTTGGAGTCTCACCCGCTCCGAAAGAAGCACTGGTCAGAGGCATTTGAAAGGGTGTCAAGCCAGGCATGTCCCCTTAATGGCCATCTGCATTGAAGGAGAGAAAGCCGTGGTTCAGTTACCTGTGTCTGGGTCATAGGATGAAGCAGAGTCTAAGCAGTTGCTATCCGACACTGTCTTCTCCCTTTGAAATCCAGCACCACATCCGCTTCTCATGGCACCCAGCTCCAAGCCCGTGGCCCACCAGAGGCAGTCTCACATGGTTCTCTGATGTGTGGACCCCGAGTGCCCATGGGCTCCGCGCATGACCCTGGCCTCATGACCCCACCTCTCTCCCCATGGCTGATGGCCACAGCCAAGCCCCCACCACCATACCTCTGCCTGGCCCATCTCTGGGATTGCCACAGACCAGCAAGGCCATGCCCCTCCCTCATGGCAGCCCACAGTCAATGACTGATTTGGGGTGCAAACACCCAGCCCCATGGCCCCAGCTCAGAACAACTCTGAAGAGCCACGTCAGCTCCAGAGCGCAACCCCCACCATGGGAATGACTGAGGTTTTGGTGCAGCTTCATCACATCCAAGGCCCCCTCTGCCCACTCCCACTGCCTCTCTACACCAGAGGTGTGGATCCCAAGGACACTCCCAGCCAGACATCTCAGAGCCCACTTCACAGGGACCCCCAAACTGAGATACCCTATGGCCTCCTAACACTTTTCGGTACCCATGCTGAACAAATACATTGTCCTCAAAGGCATGTGCAAGGATGTTCATTGCAGGATTTTGTGTGAAATAGTAGAAACCGTAAATCAACTTAAAGGCCCATGGAAGGTATGTAAAATATGGAATACTTCTATAGGACACACTCCTACTGTGAAAAAGGATAAGGTGGGTCTACATATGATTACACAGAAAACTCACCAGGGTATGTTGAGTTAAAAAAGTGAAAAGAGGGGCACCTGGGTGGCTCAGCTGGTTAAGCATCTGCCTTCGGCTCAGGTCATGATCTCAGAGTCCTGGGATCGAACCCCTCTTGGGGCTCTCTGCTCAGTGGGGAGTCTGCTGCTCTCTCTCCCTCTGCTGCTCTCCCTGCTCATTCTCTCTCTCTCTCTCTCAAATAAAATCTTTTTTAAAAAGTGGAAAGAGGCATACATGATGATGCCCTTTAGCTCAAAATAGAACAAAACAATTGTCAATATTTTCTGTGGGTATTGATCGATAGATAGAGGATAGATACCTAAATACATAGAACATTTTAGAAGGAGATGTGGATGTGCTAACAGTGGTTATATCCAAGAAGGGGCCAGGGCTGAGAATGAGTGATCAGAGAACTGGTCAGGACAGACTCTAAGCTCACCTGGAATGCTTCTACTTTCTTTTCTTTTTTTCTTTTTACAAGAGTATTTATGTATTGATAGCTAAATTAAATATTAATCACTTTTTTGGAAGATGGGCCATATAATATAATTTTTGCTGAAATGAATCGATGGGACCGTGTACAACAAAAAAAGGAAGCACACCAGAAATACTTAGATGGCAGTTAAGTGTCTGCTTTGCTCCTCAGTTAGAGAAAAATAATTGGGTTACTTTTTAAAAGAAAGCGGACTAAGAAAATATGTCTAATCTACTACACCAAGCTGTTACCCATTTACAAGAATCTTCAAAAAGCACTGCCCTAAACCTTAGGATTTTCTTATTGGAAATTTTTCCATAGCATGGTGGTTGCTCAGAGCTAACTAAGGAAAGCTGGGCCCCAGCAACTCAGGTTTCCCCTTCTTGTTATGGAGGGTTTTTTTTCCTTTAAATTCAGTCACTTTTTAATACCAATACAGTTGAGGTAACTTATATTTAAGAATATCACCATGTCCATCAACTTGGTACATGGTGCAGATGAATTTTACTGCCTAAGGGAGGCAGACATCAGTTGGAGAATACAGAGCTGTAACACTTCAGGAGACCACCTAGCCCATCATTTTACACACAAGGCCAAGGATTAGAGACAGTAGGTCACAAATATGTTCAAGGGGAAAGTCAGCCTCTGTCATGTTAGCACAGGCCATTGCAGTGAACGCTTATGTTTTGCTGACTTGGCTATATTCTCCCCTTTTCTAGAAACAGCCCCAGCTTTCATCTGTGATTGGCTACATGATTTGCAGGACCCAATGCCAACCGTAAATGAGGGGCCCATTGTTCAACAATTAAGAATTTCAAGATGGCGACCACAGAGCATTAAACCACATACGGGGCCCTTCTGACTGTGGGGGCAGACCCACGCCACACACCCATGAAGCCAGACTTGCCTCCTGCTCTCCTTCATAGAGTGTGAGCAGAGGCCACATCCAGCCATAGTGCTAGAACACGTGACGCTGGTGCCAAACCACACCCTACATCCCATTGCCCTGCCCACACTGATGGGTTCAGGGGTGAGCATGTGAGCCAAGTCAGAGCGGACAGCCAGAGCTTGTGCCCAGGGCTCTACCCCCGTGATGTGGACCCTGGACCATGCAACCCCTTGCTGATCACAACCTTCCTGTGACCATCAGGAGAGATGGGTCTGAAAATAGGGCGAACACACAGCAGACAGTGGGGCTGAGCTAGGACCCAGACACAACCAGGCTCTGATAGTACCTGTTAAGTTTTTATAGCAGGCTTCCCCTTTCCACAGTCCAACTCATTTTTATCTGTTTAAACCATTTTGAGTTGGATTTTCCCACTTCCATCCAAAAGCATCCTCTCTGGTATAAGTTCTCACTGATTGTTAAGAGTGTACGTTTTTCACAGCCTTTTTGTGGATGGCAATTTGGCAATGTCAATTAATATTTAAAATGTTCGTGCCACTTGCCCCATGGATTCTATTTCTAGGAAGGAATTTATCCTACAGAAACTGTCTCCCTATTATGAAAGGGTATATTTTTTTAAAAAACGATCTTTGCAGCATGGTTTGTAATAGTGAAAAATTGGAAACAATGTGGCCTCCATCAACACGGGACTGATTAATTAAACTATGGCTATTTTATCATTTGCAATAGCAGAGAAAAGTTGAAAGCTGAGATTTCCTTCCCTAGAAAGCTATCCACAATTTGTTAAGTAAAGAAGGCAAGCTGTACAAGGATGTTTTTTTAATCTCATTTTCGTAAAATAAGTTAACAATAAGATGCTAGCATATACCTACAGAGAAAAAAGTTGCTGGAGAATTTGAGGGATCAAACGGAGGGGCTTTCACTTTCACAGAACACAGAACAAGGGCCCATTGGAAGTCTTAAACGAGGAGTTTGTAATGGTATTTGCACCACCAAGGAGCCCCCTCCAGCAGCAGTGTTGGTAGTGGTTGGTAGAGGGAGCAATTTGGTCTGGGGAGACCCCTTAGAAGTTGTTGGGCAAAGACAGTGGAGGCAGGGAATGGGATTCTGGGGTGGGAGCAGGTGAAGCAGTCAGACTCCCCCGGGGGCAGGAGGAAGAACTTGGCAGTGGACTGGTTTGGGTTGGTGGGGAGATGAGCACAAGGACCCTGTCCCAGCCCAGCTCGCCTCTTTCTGCCATCCCCGAAGATGGACCACCTTTGTAATGCTCCCTACTCACCAACTGTCAGCTCCACGCTAAAGACAGCACCAAGCTTTCCAGGTCACCTCCACATGCCCCATTTGATGTATGACAAGAGACAGTGCCCAGTGACCTCACCAGCAAAAATGCAGGGTCAGCTACAGAACCTGCACAATGTTACTCGTGCAGAATGAAAATGTGGGCCCTTGTTCCAAAGGAACCGAGGATCTCATGGGGGAGGGGCAGCGCTTTCATGAGAGCACAGGGCCCCTATGAACATCCTTTGTGTGACCGCCCAGATGACGCACACATGCACAACTCCTGACCTGTGGCAAGGGCTAACCTGCGGGCGCACTCTGCCACGCTATGCTAGGAAGGAGTGATGAGCCCCTCCAGGGCTTCATGCACGTGGTCTCTCCAAACACATTAATGGTTTGAAGCAGTTGGGGGCAAGCTTTCTCCCACTTGAAAAGCAAACCTTATCAATTAAAAAAAATGCTTAAAATCTATACAAATGCCTTCCTTTAATGCAAGTAGTGGCTGCTTCGTCTTCAAGAGTTCCTTCCCTCTCTGCCAGGCAAGCTACCTGGAGAATTTGCACGTGCATAAGCAGCAGCAATGGAGTAACATATTCAGGCATGCCCTGCCTTCGCTTTTAATTTTCATTTTAAAAACCATCTCTGTTCAAAGTGAATACCCTCCAGGACCTAACAGCTCACAGAAGGAAGTGCAGGCTGGGAGTTTTAAGGCTTGAAGGATTCTCTGACTACACTAGATTGAATGGGATGGTGTTTTCATGGCAGTTGCTGTTTTTCCGTGAGTGCTTTGATCACAAAACTCCATAGGCTTGGAGCAGTCTGCCCTGACCCTTTTTTACCAGTAGCCCTGTTTTGTTTTTAACTGCTGTTTTGTTTTGTTTTTTAATGCGTGATTTCACACAACAGGAGGTTATCCAAGACTATGTGTAGCACATTATGGTAGCAACCCCTGTGTTTGAATTTGGGGGGCCCTCAAAGGGATCCGCATGCAGTATTGTCCCTCTGCAGAGGTAAGAGCTGGGTTTTCACTGTGTTCTCGCTGCCACCAGTCACAGCTCTGTCTGGGCCGCTGTCCCTGTGTCACCAGGCAGGCTGCCTGCCCTTCCCGCTGGGAGATGAGAGACAGGCATAGGGTGAGAAGGGCGGGAGAGGCTCATGGCAGAGGGTCCACGTTGCCCTTTCAGGACCAGCATCTCCCAGAGAAGATGGGGTGGGTGGGAGTGAGGAGAGATAAGTGACTCCAAGGACAGGGAAGAGTTTGAGTCTTCAGTCATCAAACTTCTGATGCACGTAGCAACAAACCACTGTCACCAAAAAGGAAAGTAGATCACCAAAAGCAAATATCATTTATGGGTGTGTGTGGCTACTGGGTGGCTCACCTCTGCACCTCTGCACCTCTGCATGGCCCTGAAGGTGTGTGCGGCAAGCTGGCCTCACCTCCGACTTCCCAGGAGAGGAGGAACCATCCTCCTCTACTCAGAGCTAGTTCCCAGGACCTCCCCCAGCCCCTAGAGCGCACTGAAGGACACGGGAAGCCCTCAGCAAATGTCTGCTGGTTTCTGTCATTAGTAATGAATAACAGTAATAACTACAAGAGCCACCACTACCCAGAGTTAATTCTGGGCTGGACACTAAGCTGACCTGTTGACTGCAACACCACTCACCTCACCAAGGAGAGAGGTGTGGCTCCGATCCACACCCTAGAGATGAGCCGACAGAGACAGGGCTTGTCCACGGAGGGGGCGATGCTGGGGTGGAGACCCGGGCAGATGAACTCACCAGCCCCTCCTCTAACCTTATGTAGAGACATGCAGGGGTACACACTGGCTCCTGCTTGCAAGGTCAAGATCCCAGATACCAGCATCACCCGCTGCCGTCCTGGAAGGATTGCAGGGCCCGAGCTTCCCAGCGAAAAGGGCTTGCGTCTTTTGGTTCTGAGCGGTGCTGCTTTCGAGACCCAGTCTGGTTTCTGTGGCTGTGGCTTTACTCCTACACTGTCCTGTCTCACACTCTGTCTGCCCCCGCCCCCACCGTCAGGGGCCAGCAGAAGCCACCATGGATTCCAGGGCTTCACTTTCAGAAGAGTCTCATGTGTGTTAACAAGACGGTAACAGGAGCCCTTTGATCTCAACAAGCCACGTTCTATTTCATCCCATGGTTTATGAAACAATTTTAGACTAATTATCTCTGACAACTTGCAAATGTTTATAAACTTCTTCAAGGAGGAAAAGGGCACAATTAGGTGTTCTTTGGACAAACGGAAAGGAGATTTTCTTTGTGCCGTGTGGCTAATGTCTTTTCCCCCAGGAGTGTTCTGAAACCTTGATCTTCTAAGACGCTCCGATTTCCACTGAGATACAGAATTAATCAAATCATCCTCCCAGCCTTTTGAGTTAAATTTAACTGAGCAGGTGAGAAGCAGCTGTGGTCAGGCCCACTCCCAGCGGGTCAAATCTTTTGTCAGGTGGTCATGGGGGCCGAGGCCGAGCGCGGGCTTCCTCCTGGCCCCAACTCCACACAAACCCTTTGTGTGGTTTCAGTGTGTCTCTGCCGATAACCATATGGCTGGCAACAAACAAGCCTCGCAATTAAATAGAACCTGGATCTTAAACAACTTCTCCATTAAAGAAAATTACCCCCAATCATGGCTATTTGCACTGTGCCTAGAGCAATGCTGGGGGCTGTCGGAAGCCCCACCCACAACCCTGGGTGTCATAAATTCAAAACCACAGAATTCCAGGGAGGCCCCAGGGCTTGGTACAACAGAAAGATAGATACTGGGCTATTCCTCTGTGGCCCGACTCACATTTTAATACCCTTTTGATTATTTACTATTGTTAATTCAAGAATATGCACAGCAAGCAGGTAGAAATATTGCAAAGTCAGCTGGCCCTTAATCCCTAGCTAATCCCTGGTCAACTAACTATAGCCTTCCTTTATTAAGAAAAAGAAAGAGAAAGAAAGGAAGGAAGGAAGGAAGGGAGAGAGAGAGAGAGAGAAAGAAGAAATGAAGAAAGAAAGAAAGAAAAAGAAAGAAAAGAAAGAGAGAGAGAAAGAAGAAAGAGAAAGAAAGAAAAGAAAAAAGAAAAGGCATTCTGAATCTTTTGTTGAAAAGAAATTGCCAACGTGAAGAAAGATTTTCTCCTTCCCTTGAGACCCATGCGCTAACTTGTGCAATCCAGCCCAAATAAAAGAGACTGTTCTCCTGCTTCTTCCCTCATACTGTGCCAGGGCACCCACAAAGTTCTCATTACTTTCAACATAAGTCTGTTTTGTCATTTTTGAATGCAGAATTCCTTTTCGCCCCTCTGACTATAAGAAGACATTCTTAATGTTCACCATTAGGAGCTGGTCACAAAAGCGGTCATAAAAAGCAGAAACTTTGCCAAGCCGGTTTCTTTCCAAAAGGGGATCAAAAACTTCGAGTTTCAGTTTTTTAAATGTGAACACAAGTGGATGCAACAGGAATTTCTAACATCACCTAATCAGGTTTCTTCCACGTGGGCAGGCGTGCTAAGTGCCTCAAGGTGGTCGCATGTAGAAGGGAAAGAAGCCCACTCGAAGTCACCCAGAAAGGAGCTTATTATGAGGAATCTTGTGGAATCCAAGAAAAATGCATCGGCCGGTCTCAAACAGGACAGGCAAGAAACAGGAGTCCCCTGGGAAGTTGGCCCCCTCCATCTGGGTGCCCCGGTCCTTCCCACCAGGTCAGGACCCCACTGACACAGCAGCCACAAGGCCCCACCCCCATTGCCCCTGGCAGAGGGATTGTGTTCACCCTCCCCAGATGCAGTAATGTACCGTGCCACAGGCTTCACCCCGTGTGCACATCACCCGGACTGCCGTCAGCTTCAGATCTCTATAAATCTGTAACAAATCAAACAATTAAAAAACAAAACACTATAACCCTTTGGGAGGGCAATTTGACAAACACCCATCACATTGCAAGTGAACATTCTCTTTGACCCAGCAGTACCTAGCAACACCCACTCCCCACTAGCTCACACGTACGTGGGTTAATGTAAGTCAAGTTATTCCCGATAGCATGGTGTCTAATATCAGAAGATCAGAAGCAACGTCAATGTCCAGCAGGAGGGAATGTATGAGGAACTAAGGCACACCCATGAGCTGGGGTTCCATGAAGCAGCACAAAGAATGGAGAAATACACAGATAGGGAAGGATCAACAGGGTTCATGGTTATGCCAAAAAGGAGACAGAGCAGTGTGTAAAGTATGCTACCACTTGTGCTGGCTGAGAATGTATATTCATAGCAGGTGGTTTTGCACAAACTCCTTGGAAGCCTGCACAGAAGAGTGGTGATGAGACATGAGTGGGAGACGGCTGGAGAGAGGCAGGGCTGGGAGGCAGGATTTTCATTATGCACCTTACTTTACACAGCTACTTTTTTTTTTTAATTTTTTTATTGTTATGTTAATCACCATATATTACATCATTAGTTTTTGATGCAGTGTTCCATGATTCATTGTTTGTTCATAACACCCAGTGCACCATGCAAAACGTGCCCTCCTCAATACCCATCACCAGGCTAACCCATCCCCCCACCCCCCTACCCTCTAGAACCCTCAGTTTGTTTTTCAGAGTCCATCATCTCTCATGGTTCGTCTCCCCCTCTGACATACTCCCCTTTTCTTCCTCTCCTATTATCTTCTTCTTTTCCTTTTTTCTTAAAATATGTTGCGTTATTTGTTTCAGAAGTACAGATCTGTGATTCAACAGTCTTGCACAATTCACAGCGCTCACCGTAGCACATACCCTCCCCAATGTCTATCACCCAGCCATCCCATCCCTCCCACCCCCAACCACTCCAGTAACACTCAGTTTGTTTCCTGAGATTAAGAATTCCTCATATCAGTGAGGTCATGTGATACATGTCTTTCTCTGATTGACTTATTTCACTCAGCATAACACCCTCCAGTTCCATCCACGTCGTTGCAAATGGCAAGATCTCATTCCTTTTGATGGCTGCATAATATTCCATTGTGTATATATACCACATCTTCTTTATCCATTCATCTGTCGGTGGGCATCTTGGCTCTTTCCACAGTTTGGCTATTTACACAGCTACTTTTGAGCGGGTGATTGTCTTATCCTTCCAAACATAAGCAAATAAGTGATATATTAAAAGGAAATGAGTTGTAAATTCTAAAGAACATTCACTCCTATAAATGGAATCTAGTACCACCTTCCTTAACGAGTCATAACCTGAAAAAGAAAGGAAATGCCACCAAACAGTGTTACTAACTTTTCAGCCCCGTCACCTGTAGATGCCATCACCCTGAGGCCCTCTCTGTCTGCGTCAGAAACAAGGAGTAACGGGTGGTGGTGAGTGAGGCACCCAGCACCAGCCAATACCTCTTACATGAAGTCATCAGGTCAGGAAAGAGCTGAAGTGAGGGACTGTCTCCACGTGTGACACAATGCCATCTCATGCCACGTCTGTGAACCACCCACGACAGCCCCGCGTGTCGTACTTCAGGAAACTGAAACCAGCCGCAGCCATAGGTTCTCTCCCCTTCTCCTCTCTCCAGAGGTCAAGCTGCCACAATGAACTGCAGCACCAACTTGGTGCTTGGGGTCGTGCGCCTTTTATGAACACTGTACTTGTTGGACACGGCTCTTGAACTGGGTAACAAGCGGCCCTGCCAATGCATGGCAGTCTATTAAGGATGCCATGGTCCATGCTTCACCCTGTACCCTCTCCAAGGTTAACACAAGAGATGTCAACACCTGGTTTGTGATGGTGTCTCCGAGTGGTGACAGGTAAATAATTTATTTTATTTTTTTCAACAGACATTAACAGTCCTTGTAAGCAGATGCATCAATCTTCTTTTCATAGACAGCCACCCCTTGGCCTCTCCAGGCCACAGGTTCTGAGCTGAGGATAAACAGGAGTCCAGACATATGGAGGGAGCAGTCACTGGGGCTGCCTAGAGCCAGAGATTAGACTCTCACTTCAGAGTCTTCAGAGCTGTACATGGGGAACCCTGCCTGGGGAGCATGTGGGGACACTGCCTGCCAAGTGGCTGTATGCCCAGTGACAGCACAGGACACCTGATTAGTGGTCCTCTCTGCTTCCTTTGTTATTCACCTCAAGTCAGTCTTGACAAGCAGCTCAGTGAGCATGAATCTGGACTTGAATATCCGACAAATGGAATATTAAACAGACGTTTTATAGCAGGCCTGCCAGGCCAGGGACACTTGAGTGAGAAAAACAGCTGAAGGATGAATTCTTTTCAGAAGTTTGGTCTGCTTATTTGTGGAGTGGCAAGGTGAAGGCTTGAGCATGGTGTAACCAGCTCTTTGGTTTCTCGGTGACTGCTCTGGCCTTTGCCCAGCTCTGTGCATCCATTTAACCCATGGGCTGACCACCATGAGGGAAGAAAGCATTGTAGGATCTGGCCCCACATGAGCACTGAGTACTGTCTGGAGGGAGGTAAAGCGCTTGTCTCCCCAGCAGTCTACCACAGCCCTGGTTGTCACTTAGTACCAACAGGTGACATCTTTTCACCTTTGAACAACCACTGGAGCCCTAGGCCTGTCAAAGCTCACCCGGGAGTTGGTGGAGACATAATTCCAAGCCCCCCCCCCGCCCTGGTATACACATCTTTACACACCCTTCACCATAGAGAAGTACCACTGAACCGGGCAATAGTTTACCATCTTTCTTCCTTCAGAATCCCCCAGCCTGATATCCTCACAGCCTGAGCAGGAAGTGGGCATCAGGACACACAGAGAAGTGCACTGGCATGCGATTCTTCTGGCTTGAGGAACAGGAAAGGGGACTCCTAAAGCCCTGGAAGAGGGCAGAAGTCCTGCTCCTCTTTTTTATTTTCCTGATTCTCTCAGCCCCCAAGCAATCAGCAGTGGCACACAGGGGCCCACAAAAGCCAAAATTCTGAGAGAAAAGATCCTTCCTTCTAGTCAGTGAACTGTGGTCCCGAGAGGGAGAGGGAGTGAATCCTCATTGCTTTTTTTCCTCTCTGTCCTCCCCCCACCTGGACCCAGAGTGGGCACAGTCACAGAAGTTCATGGCAGAGTGGGCAAGCTGAAGCCCCAGCATTATGGATGAAGGATGGGGAAGAAGATCCCAGGGAGTCTGAAAGGACCAGGGAGGTTGCAAAGAGGAAGGAGCCAGGACAGCAAGCCCATAAAGATACTTATGAATCCAAGTCGCATATAGGAGGACCAGATCCTAATCCACATACCAAATAGTCTGACAACTGATCTATTAGTCAGTGTCTTCTGGATATCACAGACACAGGACAGATCTGAGATGCATGTCAAGACTTTAAAAACAGCTGACAATTGAAACTGCAGCCCACAGTTGGATCGGAACTTGTGGCCTGAACCTAACCAGCTCAATTGCTGGCTAAAACAAAAATGTCAACATGCTCCGTGAGTCTCCATAGACAAGACTTAGGGTCTTACAACACAATAACCACAGTGTCGAAGATAAAATCCAGAATGATTCAGCATACAAAGAATCAGGAAAATCTTAACTCACATGGGAAAAGATCACCAACAGACGCCAAAACCAAGATGGCGCATGTGATGGAATTCTTGGCCAAGACTTTAAAGGAATTATTATAAAAGTATCCCCCTAAGCAATCAGAGACATGTTTAAAGTGGCTAGAAAAATAGAAAATTTCAAAAAATAAACAGCATGTAAGAAGAACCAAATAAAAATTTTAGAACTGAAAAAATACAATAATTAGAATAACACCTCACTGGATGTGCTCAGAAGCAGAATAGAGTTGACAGAAGGAAAAATTAGTGAACTTGAAGACAAACAGAAATCAACCAATCAAAATGACACAGAGAAAAAATGCATTTAAAAAATGAAAAGAGCTTCAGAGACCTACGGGACAATAGTGCAAGTTCTAACACTCATGTCCTCAGATTCCCAGAAGGAGAGAGAAAGAGTGCAGGGCTGGAAATTATTTGACAAAATAATGGGTGGAAATTTCCCAAATTTGTCAAAAGATGTAAACCTACAGATTTAAGAAGCTGAACAAACTCCAAATGGGATAAACCCAAAGAAATCCACATTCAGACACACTGAAATCAAAATACTGGAAACTAATGACAAAGAAAAAAGTCTTGAAACAGCACAAAAACTAGTCTCTTACCTGTGGGGGAACAATGGTGTGAATGACTTCAGATTTCTCATCAGAAACCATGAAGGTGGAAGGAAGTGTCACGCCACTTATGAAGAGCGGAAAAGAAACCTCTTTTTTTTTCACACTTTAAAAACTTTATTTATATAAAAAAACTCATTTGTTTTTATAAAAGCATTAACAAGAGAGAAAGAAAAACAGGAAAGATATGGAGCAGAAGACATGCCCCTTAGTAGTGTTCGGTGGGGAGGTGGGATTTTGGGTTCTCTGGAATTGAATGTTTAGTGTTTTTATAAACAAAAAAGAAAAAAAAATAGTTAAAGGTCCCCAGAAGCCCACACCGCACCGAGAAAACTAGCACCAGGAAAAGAGCAGAAGAGGACAAGCAAACCAAGAGTGGAGCCAGGTCCAGATGGGGGCAATTTCCCCTGTGCAGTGGGTTCTTAGGGTCAAAGAGGAGAAAAGGCTCCTTTTTGCCAGAAAAGGAGTGGGAAGAAATGGGAGGTGGGAAAAGGGTAAATAAGGGATTCTAATGCATAGAGGAAGAGAAGTGGGGTGGTGGGTTGTGTACTTTTCTCCTACCCCATAGCCTCAATATATAAAGGGAGGGGGAGAGAGAAGGGTAAAGATTTCCAGTTGTATTGAACAGAGCTTTTAGATTAAGGGGAGGAGGAAAAGGCAAAAAACCCAACCAGCATAACAGCTGATTCCTCTAGCCCAACCCACTAATAAACAGTAAACTGAAAGGAGGAGGAGGTACTGGGGTGGCGGGGGCAAAGGAGGGCATAGAAACGACTTCCCTCCAGCCACTTCAGAGATGACGGTAAATTCTGGGCAACTGAGGAGAAAGAGTCGCCAAGAATTCTATATTCAGAGAAAATACCCTTCAGGAGTGAAGGCAAAATAAAGATGTCCTCAGATGAAGGAAAACTAAGAGAATTCATTGCCAGCCCATCTTCACTTTATAAGAAATGCTAAAGGAAGTTATTTAAACAGAAGGAAACCCAAAGCATCAGGAATGAAGGAAAAGCAACAGAATTAGAACTTTCTGAGCAAACAGACTATTCTGCTCTTGTTGAGTTTTCTAACCATGTGTTGGAGGCTGGAAAACAGTTACAACTTTGGATGGGTTTTCAGTACATGAAGGTGTAATATATAAGACATGGAGGGCACAGTCAAGGAACCCACACAGTTCCTGAATTTCTGTTCTCCAGTGGCTCACAAAAGTCACATAGTTAATACATTCTACTGCAAGCACACTGTGCATCGTCCTGAGCCCTGTGCCAGGCAATAGGAAGCCTTTGAGGAACAAGACAGGCAGGTCTGTGAAGGCTCTGAGATCTCCCTGGGACTCAATGCCCATATCCTACCTGAGGAAATAAAACCAGGTGCCTCCTGATTCAGGTCTCCGAGGGTTTGAAGGGATGAGGTTTTGCTTCTCAGCTTCTGCTGGCACCTTATCCTAAGAGCTCTGAAGGTCACAGATCAGGCAGGAGGCCTGGGGCCCTTTGGGTACTCTCATTTTGTTTGTTTTGCCAGCTGTGTTTCATTTCTGTAGACTATTGATCTGAGAGTCTCCCCCACCTCACACACAGATTGCTTGATGAGCAGAACACGTGTGGATACAACACACATGTGCACAGGTGTGCACACGCGTGCGTACACAGCATGTTAGCCCTCCTTTACTGCTGCCATAAGCCAGTCCCGCTGGCATGCCCGGTCTGGTCCTCAGAAGCCCTGGGACCACAGTGTTCCAGTACGGCCTGAGCCCCCACCTCTCTCCCCACGGGAACTTTCTCCTCGCTGAGCTAGCAGCAGCAATAAATGATCTGATTTGCGATCTGTCCCTTTGCTCTTGGGACTGTAAATGCGGCTGTAGTATATGAAGCAAAGGGCTGGGCTGTTCCCAGCCTCCCAAGCAAGCAGTTACCCAAGACTGTAATTCCACTTTATCTCTCTCCCATTAAAAGGCAATTGAAAGTGAACCAAGGAGAATGAGGGCTGCCCGCAGCTCCGGGAACCCTCGGACGGCGCTTGCTGCAGGGCGGCTGGTGGACCCAAGGCAGCAGAGGTGCAAAGGAGCAAAGAAGAGTATTTGCAGAGCAGCAGACAGACAGTAGGACAGCAGTTACAGCAGTAGCAACAACAGCCACAGCTGTCCGTGGCCTCGCGTCGTCGCCGCTCTGTGCTGAGGGCCGCGGGTATGTGACCCCTTTGGTCCCGCGAGACCAATTTGCAGTGCAGTCTGAGCGAGGAGTGAGATCCAGTGAGGTCTTAGCTTACAAGTCAGGGAACCAGGGGATGACTTTGTCTATGTGTTCCTCCCCCCAGAACCTGGAGGGTTTAGCAGAGCCCCACTTTAGAATCCTTTCTCAAAACTGCAAAGAGAGGCCCTGTTGATGCTTTGCATCAGCAAGCATTTGGGAACCAGCCAGTGAGAGGACCCAGGATTCAGACCCAAGCCGAAATCCCACGTTCTTCCCACTAGCTCGTGCTTTCCTGGACTCCAGGGTTCTCTTGCTCAGGTCCTGCCAGTGCAGAATTCACCACCCAGAATGACCCCCAAACCGTTGATGACCACACAGTGGGAAGGCAGGATTCGAGAGGCTAGGCGGCAGCTGCAGGCACAGAGATGGGGAGGGGCACTGGCAGGTAGTGCTGACATCCATGATGAAGACTCAGGAAATGTTGGCAGAACTGTCAATATATACAGGCTCAGATAAATCTCATGTTGCAACCACAAGCAGAGAATTTTTAAAGGCGGTGAAAATCCCCAAGAAGAGCACAGTGGTTGAGAACACAGGCTCCAGTGTTGGGGCTTATCCACCGGCTCCCCCAGCCTGTTCCTCCATGGTCTTGGGGAGACTCCGTGTTCTCGTCTGCGAGTCGAGGACAAGGATGGTACCCATGCACCCTGTTGGATGTTGTGAGAGTCAAACAATGTATATCAAGTGCTTAACACAGTAAAAGGGAAACAATAGTTGTGCAGTAAATATTAGAGATAAGGAAGTGCATTCTTGTTAAAAAAAAATAGTAACAACAGCCCCATGCCTCTTAGCAGGCTGTGGGCACTTCCTCTCTCTTGGGAGCCTGCCTTTTGTCCAATTTTGACGCCAGTCAAATGTAGTGGCCCTTTTGCAGCCCTTTGCACTCTTCCCCTTCCCTCAAAGCCCAGGCGTGTGATACACACTAGTTGTCCTGTCCCCAAGGAAAGCAAGCTGCAGTGAATTCGTTTATTGTAAGACATGCATCGCTAGATGCCACTGGTTCCCAAATGACTTCACTATAAAGGGGGAGACTGAGAAGCGCCATGTGGTGAAACGTCGAGTGCCACGAAATCTGGAGCCTTTCCTGTTTTCCTTCTGCTACAGGGCACTTGATTCTTGGGCTGGAAGGACAGTCCACCTCTCGGTTTACTGGGGAGGGAGCTGAGGTCCCCAGGAGGAAGTGGCTTGCTCAGGGCCAGTTAACAGATTAACGGAAGTGGGCACAGGACCAATTTTGACTGATGCCGTCTAGTGTCCTCCCCTCCTGATCCTGTCGCCTGCGTGACTGCCATTGTGTATAAGGAGGACCTGTCTGCAAAGACTCCTCCTGTTACAAGTGATAAAATCCAACCCAAACTGGCTTAGGTTTGAAAGAGGAAGTTATTGCGTTCAACAAAGTTTAGGAGATCTGTCTTCAGGACTAGCCTGGCTCAGATGATAATGTTGGGATGCTATTCTGCAGCAGCTCCTAGTTCCCGATGTCACAGCATCTAGGTGAGGAAGAAAGTGGCAGCTTCCCCTTCATTGAAGTGAAAGATGCAGGATTAAGTCTCATTGCTTCTGATAGGCTTGGTTACATCATGTGCCCTTGCCTGAACCAGTCATCAATGCTAGGGGGTGGTGGCTCTTTGATTGACAGGCCTGGGTCATATGCTTACCATAGGGATGGTTAGTTACGGTCCATTTAGGGAAACAGAAACCAGCCAATATCTTCCTTGCATTCTGGCTTCTGGGTAGGTTCAGCTAGAGGTGGGAGCGGCTTCCTGCTGTTTCTGATCTCTGACTTGGCTCCTCTGGCTTCTCTGCTTTTCCATCACTAGCATACTAACCATAGGACGGGAGGAGAAGTGGCAGAGGTGGCTTCCCAGGACACAGATGCCAAGGCCATCCTGCTGAGGGGGAGTCATGGCAGGGGTGTGCTGGCTGGAGGGGGAACAGGGCAGGGTGGCTGCAAAGTGGGAACTAGAGCCAGTGTGGGAGACGCCTCCCAAGGCCTATGAGAGAGCACAGAAGCCAGATGTCTCCCCGCCCTCCTTCCTCGGAGCTTCCTTGTGCTGCAGGCAAGAGCAGGGAGGGAAGAGAAGCAGGTCTCAGAGCACGCGGGGTGAGCGGCCACCTGACAGAGCAGCATGTGGCCGGGTGGGTTCCCAAAGCAGACTGGGGTCCAGCCCAGGTGACCCAGAGCAGGAAGTAGGGGCATGGCTCCTCCTCATCACAGACACCAAGCATGTGGCAGAAGGCACTGAGCAACTCCAGAGCTTGTGCTCAAAGTGCACTTACTGAGAGCAACATTAACTTACCCTCCAGCAACTGGTGTCAGTGAAATTAGTAATACTTGTCTAGAACAAAGAGGCTTCTGGGGAAACACATTTCTAAGTGCCACTTGGGAAGGAAGCAGTGTGAACCCCACCCCCAGAGCACAAGGTCAGCCTTGACGTCCCTCGCCGTGACTTTGTGCTTGGCCCCATTAGGCATTGAGCCTCTTCAGAGCTCTTGTCTCATTGCCTGAGATAATTGAAAGAATGATAGCAAAGAGGTTTTCAAATTCAGTAACCTATCTTGTTGGTGAAACGGCCCAATGCTGCATAAATAACCCTTGGCTGCGGGCGTGGAGATGCCTGCCACAGGGAGGACTGCCAAGCTCATCCTGCCCTCCTATAGCCACAGCCATGGGTCCGGACCCCTCTCAGTGAACAGTGAGCAGAGCAGGGATGGCAAGAAGGTGAGACAGGCCACACCAGGTGGCCACGGTGGTTTCCATCTCTAGCGAGTAGCAAAGTAAAAGCCCCATGACCGCATGACCATATCAGGAGAGGGCTCAGGAGGCCTGGGCAGTCCCCTGGTGCCTCTGCCCCATCTCTTTGTCACCACGAGGGCCACAGGGACGGAGACAGCACAGCATTTCCAGGAAATCCTGTTCTGGTCAAGACACCAAAGACATAGTTGATTTTCTGAACAACGCACACCCTACGAGCACAACTTGAGCTCTTGTCCCCATCAGACGGACACTGTTTCCCTGAACCACCTAACTCTAAGGAAGGCCAGCCACGGACCTGGAGAATGAGCTGGGATCCCAAGCCTTAAGGGAGTATTTCATAAGTGGCCACCTGGAAGGATTTTGAAATGAAGTCTTCAAAGAATCTCAAAAAGGCTGGAAATAAATATGGCAGCCGCTACCAGAGTGGAGGCCCCTTTGTGGATCCAGACGCACAATGAAGAATTAACAAAGCAGGGAAGAGTGGAAACACTGGCATTTTAGGAAAATAACTGAGAAATAAGACAAATAGAACTTGTACCAAGGAATCGATTTGCCACTCCAGTCGGGCGAGTCGCATTGGCCCGTGTGGCCTGGGCTCACCCAACCTGGTAGTGCAGCCAGGTCTGGCAAGGGAGCCAGGGTAATTGTAGTACTGTATGCATGCGCACGCACACGCACACACACCTGGCCTCCTCTCTGCCTCCGAGGGGCCTCCCTTGGGCCCTGGATGACACAGAGAGGGAAAGCAGCCACAGCCTGGCTCCCAGAACCTCCAATGTGCAGGAAGATTCAATGACTAGACCCGGTTGGACTCCTGGCTGCATCTGTTCACCAGGCTGCCTGGGGATCCAGGGTTCCTGCCCTGGTTGCCTGTGTCCCACATTCCTTCAGAGCAGGGGAGGCTGAAGGGCTCCTGAGCAGGTGGCCGCAGCAGACACCAACCAGTCTCTCCACCAGTTGCTCCCAGGAGGCAGACCACCAGAGCTGCTGCCTGGCCTCAGGGAGTGGGGGTGCTATGTGACCCCAAAACATCACCCTGTTGGTCAGCTTTAGGTCTGTCCTCTGGTCGGGGGTGATATGCCATTCCCATACCGTCTGCAGCAGGTGCTCCAGGACTGTGACCCCAGCCTCTGCTTCTGCTCTGCTCTTTGCCCCCACCCACCTTGCTCAGGCCAGTCCTGGAATCACAAACACACCTCCCCAGGGCCTTGCCCCTGCTGTCCCTTCAGTTCTTTGCTCCTTCTGGTCGCCTCCTCAGTGAGACCCTCCCTGACCTGCTGGATGCTGTCTCTTCCTCCCTTACCTCTGCCACAATGGGAAATTATCTATCCGTGGCATCTCCTAAGATCTGATTTCTTTATTTTGCTTTCCATGAAATCCAAAGCAAGGGAGCTGAGGAGAGAGAGGTGAAATCGCGGACCCTGTGAGGCCAGCAACTCGTGAACGGCACCCTGCTCTCCGGCAGAGCGTCTGCCAGTGCCCTGTGCCCAAGTAGGATGAGCAGGGGCCCCTGGCGAGTGACAGGGCAGGTGGAGGGCCGCTGTGCCCCACGCTTTCAGTCAGCCTCCCGTCATCAGACACATCCCAACAGCCAAGCCACACATCCCTGCTTGGCCACCGTGGGGACAAGCTCCTGTCTGGGCAGGTGCCATAGGAGGGCAGACGAGGCCAACAAAGCAAGCTGGAGGCCGAGCCCTCGGAACCTGGAGAGGTGAAAGGGAGGCAGCCTCCCCACTAGAGGCCTCGCCGGCTGCACCTCTGCCTCCTCAGCTGTCAGGCCTGGCACGCACCAGGCACAGTATGCTTTCCTTCCACGGAAATGTCCTGCGTTCCAAGAGAGCTGGAAAGGCATCAGGAACATGTTGGGGGTTCAAAGCACAGCTGTGCACAACAGCGTGGATGCACTCAGCACCACTGAACTGTACACTTACAGACCATCCAAGGGACAAATTTGTGTTACATGCATTTTGCCACATTTAAAAAAATAAAATATGATAGGGCAAAAACAGAAACATTTACCTAACCTTAAGTGAGATAGAATGAAAATGTAAAAAAGTATGACAAGCGATTTTATTTTCTTTATACAATAATGTATTTTCTAGAAAAAAATACCAGTTTAACGTTAGAAAAGTTATAAACACACACTGGTATCAGAATTCTTTAGGACTTCCTTAAGAGCAAAATTCTGTGCAGCACCTATAAATCTTCAGTTGATAATACAAAACTCTAAAAAGTAAGAACATAAACTAACATTGATTCAGTCCCCCCCCCCAGCATAGCCCTGTAGGAAGCGCTTTTCATTCACTCATGCCTGCTGGACTCCTTGAGCCCCTGTTAGGAGCTAGTTCTAGGCACAGCGGAACCGCAGTGACCAAGTTGAGGTCCAGGCCCTCCTGGGGCTTCCTTCCCACAGATAAGCAAACCAGAGGGCATAACCAGAAAGTGTTATGCAGAGCAAGAATGCAGGTTGAGGGGGTCAGGACGTGCCAGGGACAGGGTGGGGGTATTATTTTAGATATAGTTCTGGAGATACGCTCTTTGATATGGTGGTGGTCGAGCTGAGACCCAAGGGAAATGAAGAAGCAGCCATGAGGCTAGCTGAGGGTGAGGCATCCCAGACAGCGGGAACAGCACATGCGAAGATCCTGAGGCAGGAGCCACAAGGGACCCAGGGCGCTGGAGGAGAGGGGGAAGGTTGGAGACAAAGTCAGGAGCCAGTTCACACAGGCCCTTGGGGGCCAAGGCCAGGATGTCAGGCTTCATTCTGTGAGATGGGAAGCCATCAGAAGTGTGGGGCAAAGGGGTAGCACAATCTCACACATTTTAGAAAGCACACTTCTGGCTGTTGTACGGCAGAACAGTGGGCAGGACGGGGCATACCCTCAATCACTCACTCTCGCCCTACCAGGGATCAGCCTTGTGCACACGGCCGCTGACCTGACCAGTCCCAGCCCCACTGCCAGTGGACAGTGAGCTGGGAGCTGAACCTCGGCGGCCTGACCCCAGTGCTTCCTTAGCAGTTCACAGTGGGGGCTCTGAAGACCCAGGTTCAAGTCTCAGCTCTGTCACTTCCGATCACGAGAATTTGGACAAGTCAGTCAAGGGCTTTGGGCCACAGCTTCCTCGGCTGCTAAATGGGTCCAAGAAGAGCTGCCACCTGGTTTTGAGGCGTCATTTGAGCTGTCAGTAAAGACCATTATCAACATGGATAGGCTCCCCTGGGATTAAATATGCAGCCACGCAGTGAAGTCCTAAAGGCTACATGTGCCCGGACTTACTGAATCTTGTCACTAAAGCCCACAGCAGCAGTTTCGCGAGCACCTACTAAGTGCATGTCCTGTGCCACAAGCTGGGTTAGAGAAGTGACCCTCGGGACGACAGAAATGACGGTCCACTGTCTGCAGCTGTTCACGACTGATCCCATTTAGTGATTTAAAACAGGCCTTTCTTCCCTTTTTTTTTTTTTTTTTTTGGTTAGAAGTATTGTGAAAATGCATTATTACCCCCAGACATCCAATGACATATCTAAGTTGCATGTTCTAATTAAATTTTCCTAATGTCACATCTGCTTTGCCCACTGCTATTAATTATTGAATAAGACTGTCCTGTGAAGCCAGGTTTCGTTTAGCCGGCTTTTCCTCTCCCAAATCCCCTCCGGCCCCCCCGCCCCCTCCAGCCACTGTTTCTGCCAAGCTCGTGCTTGCCTCCCTGGGCCCTAATGGCTCCCTGAGGATGGATCCCCTTTGAGAGAAGGCCCTCACTATGGAGGAGTAGCCTTGGACAGAGGGGGCGTCAGTCACCACAGGAGAGAAAGCAAGCATGGCCGAATAAACCTGCTGACTATGGTCGTTCTAACAGGGCAGTGCTCCAGAATGCCGGGACACTGCCCTGCAAGGCCTCCTCGAGGGGCCCTTCCCACGTGATGTTGTGGCTGTGGTGCGGAGACTATGCCCAGTGGGCATTACAGCTCAATGAAAGCAAGTTCCACATGCGTGGGATACAGGTGTATCAGTAGCCGTAATCTGGGCTGAGACACTGTGTGGTGTGGCCGTCAGAGCACAGGCTGAAGAGCCAAGATGCTTGCCTTTGAATCCTGGCTATTGTTAGTCTGTGACCTTGGACAAGTTCATTTACCTCTCGGCACCTCGGTTTCCCTATCTGCAAACTATAGGTAGCACACTCGCTGTGTCATAGGGTTATCACAAAGACTAAGAAGGCTAGCATGCGAAGTGCTTTGGTGAGTAGCTGGCACATTAGCAAGGTCTTTCTTTCTAAGTGTCTGCTTTTCCTATTCCTCAGGGAAATCCTCACCGAAGACCCACTTTCAAGCTGAGACCAGGCAGCAGAGAGGCAAGAGTTGGCCAGACGAGGGGGAGGATGCTCAGGGCAGAGGGTACAGGGTGTGTGAGGGCTGTGTTCAAGGAGGCATGGCATCTGGGAAGAAATGGACGAAGACAAGGAGACTGGGTTAGGGAGGTGGGGAAGAAGTTGGTGAGGACCAGACCTCGGAGGGCCTTAGGCCATGTGAGGACCTTGAACTTTGACCTAAAAAGCCATGGAGGGTTTTTTTTTTTTTTTAAGATTTTATTTATTTATTTGAGAGAGAGAAAATGAGAGACAGAGAGCACGAGAGGGAAGAGGGTCAGAGAGAGAAGCAGACTCCCTGCTGAGCAGGGAGCCCGATGTGGGACTCGATCCCGGGACTCCAGGATCATGACCTGAGCTGAAGGCCGTCGCTCAACCAGCTGAGCCACCCAGGCGCCCGCCATGGAGGGTTTTAAGTAGGCATTGACTAGATGCCACTCTGACTACTACATGGAGAATGGGTTGACAGGGAACCAGTTAGGAGACTGTTGTAGCTGTCAACATGAGATGGCCCTAAGACAACATGTAGGGCCCTAAGAACTGATGGTGGAGATGGAGAGAAGTTCACAGATTTAAGAGACAGGGAGGACATAGAAGAGGCAGTGCTTGGTAAACAAGTAAGTGTGTGGAGTAAAGGAGAATAGAAGTAAAAAATGATGCCGGGGGCCATACTTGCTTGGGAGGCTGGGTAGTGGTGCCACTCATTGTCTTCACATGAAGCATCCTTGAGAGGACATTATCTGTCCTGGTCATGGGGCATCCAAAGGTAGAAACAGAGTAGGGAGTTTAGGTAGGGGGATTTTTGAACTCACAGGGGTTGACAACACAATGCATGAGCTGTTGAAACTCTACACAGAAAGATTCTTTATTAAATTAGGAAATGGCCATCATGGCACTAGCGCCTGCTAGATACCAAGCCCTGTGAAAAGCACCAGGATTTCAGAGATGAATAAACATTGGGGTCACAATCTCATTGGCCCTGCAGCCATTCTCAATCTGCCTTCATGGTGCAGAATACCTGAGGTTCTTGAGGAACTTACCAGAAAACCCATGACTCAAGCCCCAAGCTTGCCCGTAGAGTGCTAAGAGACTTTCTCCACTTCCTTATCATGACAGACAGATTCCATTAAAGTACCCACAGCCCTGAAGCTCTGCTTCTCCCCCACTGCCTCCCCGCAAGAGGCAAAAGAGGATGATTAAAAATTACAAGTGCTATCCTCCACACTCCATCTCCCAAACTTCATTTCACAATGGCTGCTGACATCAATAATGTCAGACAGGATAATCAAGTTTGCATAATGTAGCAGCTCTCCAGGCCCCTCTGCACAAACACCCCTCCCAGCATTAATGCTGGGTAACAGACAGACCTTAGATTCAAGAAGAGAGGCCCTTAGACTGCAAGACCCAAGAGTCCTTCACCATCATGTCCATACGTGATTTTACAGGCATAAGCCTCAGTTGGAAAAGCTGGCTTCTCATCCCAACTTGACCCCTTATTAGTAGGGAGACCACAGACAAATCATGTGATCATCCTGTGCCTCCATTTTCCCTGCTTTAATATGGAGATAACTGGGGAATTCTAGAAGAATCTAGATGTTGGATGTCATATTATATTCTTGTTGAAAGAATAAATTTAAGGAGACAGTTAAATAAATTATTTCATTGATTTGTCTGTTAACATGTCATTATCAATTGTTCATCTGAGAAATAACTAATCTTCAGAAAACTAGAGCAACACAGAATTGCTGGGCTCTGGTATATCCTGACATGGACTCTAGATAAAACATCATTAAGAATTCAAAAATTGGTGACACTCATGGGAAAATTAGGTTTAAATTGTTGCCTTTTGGTAAATTGTACTTATAAAATGTAATTATCTGTGATTTATTACAGATCAATAGGTTGGGCTCCATGCCACTGACATCCAGGTTAAGATACGGAACAGAAAATGATAAGCCTGCCTAACTGAGCAGATCTCTGCAAACTCTGTGCTTCCCCTAGCCAGGCTTTGTGTGACACACTGGATGCCTTCCCCCTTGCTTGCTTCCTTCTCCCCACCTCCCAGCTGTTCTAATAGTGAATTCCTGTTCATCTTTCTGGAGGCTCCAGGATTGCTTCCTCCAGAAGCTCTGCCTGACCATGTTTGCTGGCCTAACACAGTGTCTGGCCCAGGGTAAATGCTTATATAATTCCTTAAGCCAATGAATAAATGAAATGATTGATGCAATAATAAAACTTGACATTCAGTGAATGGCCAAAGCTTAGCATTTATGACAGGGGACCCAGAATCCTCCTCTTGTGGCAGTCAGGTAAGGCACAGCCCTGAGGATGCACACATATGAAATTCCACACCGTGCCTTTTTCATAGTGCTTGGGAGAGACTCGGAGGAGAAAATGCTTGTAAAAGCACTCCGTGAACTATAAAACACTGCCTACCCCATGGGGAAATAGCCATCCCCCAGAGGAAGTTCCAGAACACCTTTGCAATACACGCTAATACACACCAGTGCCCCACGTGGCCCAGTCTTTGCATGGAATCACATTCGAGGAGGCACCTCCCAACAAGTAAAACTGATTACAAATTGCAATCTTTTCTTGCTTCTCTCCGCAAACATCCTATTAGTAACCCAAAAGTGTCCCTTCTCCAAATTCCCTTTCTTCTCCGATTAGTTCGTACCTTCCAGATTTCTCACCTGCCAAACCCCAAAATACACGTCCTGACACCCCAGAATAATCTTGTCTTGCTCTCCTCTGCTTCATGCTCCTTATATAGGTTCCCCAGCCCCTGGGACACTGTCCAGACTCCTGTGTGTGTTACCTACAACCCAGATTCTGCATAACAGGGGAGCCTGGAGACTGCCCCTTTTCTGGGTCCTGATTTTTCAACCCTGGATCCCAAGTTGTGGGGAGGGGAATAATTTGGGTGAGCAAAAGCTAAGTCATCTTGAGTGGGTGGAGGATGCAGGGAAGGGGAGGTCTGGGAAGGCCTGAGCCCCAGGCCCTCATATCCCGTGCCAGCCCTGCTTCCAGCTGCTGTGAGGAAGCGCCTTCCATCATCTGTGTGTGTCCGGACCAAACCTGTGAGGTAAGGCCCCCTCTGCCCCATCTTTTTATTTTTAATTACAGTTTCTTTTCCAGGTGAGGAAGATACAGGAAGCAACCACACAAGAGTCACAGCAAGTGGGGACAGAGCTGGATTCGACCACGCAGCCTCTGACCTGGGCCCTGCTTGTTACCCATTTCCAGCAATCTGACACTGTTCACCGGTGAGTTGATGCTGCTCAATCAGCCACACTTTAAAGATGAGTAAACTCAGGCTTAGAAAGGGAACGGAGCCTGCGTGAGGTCTCACAGCCAAGGACTGACTAACCATCAGGCCTATACTCTTGACCTCTGTGACATCTCCTTCTGTTCTTGACCTGTGATATATGTATGACCGAGAATTAGTGCTACCTGATTCATTTCTCTGTTCTCTGCTTTGGGTATAGAGCTCACCCTTGAAATATTAATGAAGGGGGAAAAAAAGTGTGTCCTTCTCAGAGCTTCCTTCCATCCATGTACCCCCTGGACAGTGGCCTCACACCTCTTCTTGCACACCTATCACTCTGCTCTGGAGGCCACAGTCACCCGGAGCTCCTCGGTCAGAGCTCACCACCCTCAGGCTGTCGGGGTGGGACCCGGTGCTAGCAGGGGGGAGCCGTGGGCTTCTCCACCACCACCAACACCAGGTGAAGTTCAAGACCTGGAGCATTCCCAGAGGGCTTAATTGTATTTGTATAGCCTCAGATGTGTCCCTAGGTCTTCGGGGACTTCTGTTTGATTAGACAAGAAGCACAAGCAAGATTGATTTTTCTCTTGACCTCAGCAGCAGTACAACTTAATGAGGTTACCCTTGGATTCAGACAGACGCGGATTCAAATCTCCGCTCCTTCCCTTGCACCCCGGAGGACCTTGGGCAGCTGCACACCCTCCCACACTTCGGGTCCCTCTGCAGGGACGCAGAGATGGAGCAGGGAAGCAGGTGAGGGGCCAAGATGGGCCTCCCCGTGTGGCAGGAGAGCACACATGATCCCCACAGGGTCGGGGGCTGAGTCCAGTCAAACAGAATCCTTTCTGTGTGCAACGAACCGCGTACACATCCCTCCCACTCCTACACCCCAGCCCCAAGGACTGAGACTGTTCCGCATCTCTAGCCTCTCCCCTTCCTCCGCCCTTCCTCCTTCCCAGTTCCCATTGTGCTACTAATGCTCGGAAGTGTCCAGAAAGTCTTTTCTTCCCCATCAGATGGGGAGAATTCTAACATCTTAAGTCTGATGCTGCCTGGCAAGGTCACCTGGTGTACACCCCAGGCTTCAGATAACCGTCACTTTCAACTGATCCAGACAAATGGGAGCTTTCTTGACACATTTGCTTAAAAAGGACGTTCCTTTCTCTTCTTGTGGTTTAGGAGGAGGCTAATTTTAACACATCAGAAGAGATATTTAAAGGACCGAGCAATCTGCAGTCAAATGTGCCAATTATGCCCGTGCACATTCGCAGGTAATGGCATAATGAGCAGGCCACCTTCCCAGGCCCAGCCCGCGAGGGGCAGCCTCTCTGGGTCTTGATTTTGTAAAGCAGATGCACCTATGCTGCATGTGCACAGAGGGGCCTGGAGGCATGATGACTAAATGGTGACAGATTAGATTGATCTCCATACGGTGATTCTAAAAGACAGCCCGGCCATTGTAGCTTTCTGCTCAGAGGCACGTCAGCCGGTCAGCCTCCTGAATCGTGAGCACCACTTTCCACAGACAATGGCCTCAACTCTCCTGTATCTTTTATCTTATCATGGGAACACCTCAGAAGACACAAAACAATGAGGAGAAGGAAATAACATCTGGGTGTCCCACCCTGGAAGAGAGAAGCTTTTCCCGAGGTCCGGCGCCTGCCTCTCAGGGAACCCTCTGACCCTGAGCTGAGGGCCCCCCCGGGAACCCAGAAGCACGCCGAGCCCATAAGGCCAGAGCACAGGGAAGAAAGACGGGGGTCTGTGTCTGAAGCCAGAGCCCGGCATCAGAAAACCCGGCTCGGGAAGGAGCCTTTCAGGGGACAGTGGCTCAGGGGCCAAGATGAGGCTTCTCCAGCTGCCGGCCCCCGCCCGCCCCCCTTCCCCGGAGCAGGACCTGGGTGGAGCTCACACCTCTGATGGGAGGTGAGCCAGGCCCTGCAAAAAGGCCCCCTCCTTGGCTGGAGTTCTGTAGGTCTTTGTTCATGCTCTGAATGGTCTGGTCCTGGTCTGCATCTCACTGTCTCTGAATATGGGTCTCAACTCAGGGCAGTTTTGATTTCTGGGGACGTTTGTCTTTGTCTGCAGGCATCTCTGGTTGTCACATGTAGGGGGTGGTGTGTTACTGGCACCCAGTGGGTAGAGTCCAAGGATGCTACCAAACATCCTAGAGGCACAGGGCCTCCCCACAGCAGAGAATGATCCAGTCCCAAATACCCATATGGTTGAGAAATCCCGACCTGGAGTCTTTCTTGAGATACTTAAAATGACTCATGCTGGCCCTTCAAAGTGCTGACAAGGCACCACTTTTGGAAAATGTGCCTGGGAAGTTGCCCCTTCCCTGGCTCCCAGCCAGCCGTCCCACAGGTCAGAGGCCAGTGACGGGGAGGGAGGCCAGGAGGTCGGCGCCAGCTGGAAATGGACAGAGCTGTGCAAAGAGAGAGGGAGATGGCCAGGCCCTCCTGCTCCCAGCGTACGAGGCCCGACACCACACGGTGCAGCAAGGCCAAGGCCACGTGGAGCCACCATAGCTGGACATGCTGTCCTCCACAACAGAGGCTGCGGGGATGGCATTCTGTCTCCCTGTGTTGTTGCTCTGAAATGGAATGAAAGTGGGTGAATGTGACTGGGGGAGTGTGGGAAGCAGAGCAGGGACGATGCATATATAATTGAGGCAGGCGGGGAGCTCTCCCAGACACACAATTGTTTGATTAAACCAAGTCCCCACCGGCGGGTGCTGACAGAACTGATGGGCCCTGTCCCAGCACGAAAGGCCGGGAAAGTGAGCGCTGGACTGCTCGGGCCTCGAACAGTCAAACACACTTCCTCTGGGCTTCAGCTGCAGGGTGCTCCGCCAGTGCCACCAGGCCCACCATGGTCTGAAACATGGCGTCGGGGCGCAGGATTGCAAAAACATTCGTGTAAGGGGAAGAGAAGTGCGTGAAGAGCAGCTCCAGCAGTCTGCTGTCCTCTGCCAGGCGCGAGCCCCCGGCCCGCTTGCCGCTTTGTGCCCTGGGCCCTGGGGAGGGCAGGGGAGGGATGAGCCCTACAGGGATGAGGCCTCTGCCTGAGGAACACGCCGAAATCTGGACATCTTTCCTTAAAATTGATGAGCATTTGCATTCTACTCTGTACTGTTTGAAGACAGTAGTTTTCAAAACCTGCAGTTGCTCACTCTGGAGGAAACTGGTGCTCTGGGGCAGCACACCAGGCTTCTCCGGTAGCTTTACCCAGCCTCTGACCTCAGCCCTGCGCCCCCAGTTGGAGAAGCTCGGCTGCGGGATTTAATGCACACGCAGCAAGAAGGAGCTTGCCTGGCTCCAGCAAGAGGAAGCATAGCTGCACCCCTCTGGCCCCGAATGGTATTATTCTGATAATCATTAATGAATGAATCAATAATGAATGTTTACTAGCCACTTAATAAATGCAGTGAGCATTCTACATGCTTTTATCACATCTGATGCTCCTACGATCGGGGTAAGTAGTATTGTTATGCCCCCTTTGCAGATGAGGAAACTGAGGCCCAGGGAAGTTAAAGGGCTGAACCAGGGTCATGTTGCCAAACCCCAGGTGTACACAGGCACGGTCAAGTTCATAGCCCAAGACGGCATTAGCTCTCACAGTGCTCATGAGCTCCTTGAAGGAGGAAGACTGGGCATGAATCTCCTTCACTCATTCATTCAGAACCCGTCCGCTGGGGGCCCATCCACACACACTTGTGCACTAGATGCTGGAAAAGTGGAGACAGTGAGGCGCCGTCCTTGGCTGCAGGACATGCTCTCTAATTGGGGCTAAACAGAAGCTTACACTATATGCAACAGAAGAAAGAAGGCAAGACCCATGGGTTGGGGCCACCCCGAGGCTTCAGGCAAAAGTGAGCCTTGAGGGGAATCCAGGGGTTGAGAAGCAGGAAGAACATTTCAGCCCAGTGGTTCTCCACGTGTGTTACTGGGACCAGCATCAGCATCACTAGGAACTTGTCTGAAATGCAGACTGTGAACCTGAAACCCAAGTCCTCTGGGTGATTAAGCTGCACACTCAGGTTGCAGAACCTCTATTTTAGGAAAATAAATTAAAAAGCATGGAGGGAGCACAACATTTGGCAGATCTGGAAAATAGGGAGGAGGTCCTGGCTGCAGAGCCCGCTGCTTGTCTTCCTGCTTTTGGAACTCTCGTGTGTGTGAGCACCAAGATGCGTAGGAAGGGTGGATGGATCCTGCCTGGTCTAAGCCAGCATCTGCCTTCGATGGCTAAGGGGAAGGAAATCAGCTGGGGGTTTCCAGGGAAAACTGTGCAGTTCTGGGGTGTTGAACAGTGGCCTCCTGAAACATATGTCCACATCCTAATCTCTGGAACCTGGGAATGTGACCTTGTTTGGAAAAAAGAGCCTGGTCTTTGCAGACATAATTAAGTTAAGGATCCTGAGATGAGACCGTCCTGGATTTTCCAGACCAGCCCTACATTCGATGATAAGTGTCCTTCTAAGAGACGAAAGGAGAGGAGACACGGACACAGAGGGGCTGCAGCCACCCACACAGCTTCATACCAGGGCACGTGGCACAGACAACTGAGGGGGACGAGTATAGAGCCAGAGTGGCCAGAAGGAGACGATGACGTCATCTGGCATTTATTGAACAGCTACGGCGCACAGAGCCCTGTGTTACCCAACTCCGAGCAGCCCAAAGAATAACAGCCAACACTATCTGGCGTCGCCTCCAACTCTAAAAAGAGGGTAAATAGGAAAAACGAGTGTAAACACAATAGGACACTGAAAAACCCTTCTCCATCTTTAATTGAGAAACCAGGTAAAAATGAAGAAAGGCAGCAGAGAAGGAAAAACCATAAATGGTGTGTTGTTAATCTAACAGGTACCCCCTTCCCACCACTCGGCTTTGTAAGATGTCACGGGTTTTCTTATTTACAGCAGACCGTTTCGGTTTGATGAATAAAATAAAACCAAGACATTTGAGCGACCATTTCCATTCCTCTTCCTCCTCTCCTGTGGAAACCCAGATTCTTAAAGGTGATGAATATTCTTCCCTTTGGATAATATATGTGCATCCAAAAATCCTACATGGCATTGTTTCTGTGTTATTTTTACACAGATTGCATCAAAATGGACTTTTTTTTTTTTTCATTTTCTTCTCCCTCCCCTGATACTTAGTTTTTGAGAATTTTCCAGCCTGATGTGGGGAGAACTAATCTAATCACTTCAACTGCCACAGATTAGTCTTTGCATAAACTACCTCCGGTCCCCCCATGAAAAGCACTTAGGTCATTTCCAATTTGTTAGCCAAACCAACACTGCGGTGGAAATCCTGGTACATATTTCTGTGCTCACAAGAGTGTTTCTCTAGGGTACAGATACTGAGTGCACTTGTGGAGTTATAAGGTATAAATGTTTTAGACTTAACTGGATATTAACAAATTACTGTCCAAAGTGGCTGAAACAATTTACACTCTCAATAGTGAGTTATGAGTTGCTGCTTGCCAGAGTCTTATTTTCCCAAACCTTCAAGGAGCTGATCATTCCTACACTCTTTAAACAATTCCAGCACATGGAGAAAGACAAAAGTCACCTGACAGTTCTGATGAGGCCAGCATTAGCTGGATGCCAGGGCCTGATATAGAATATCATAGGAAAGGTACTTTAGAGGAGGTTCAGGCAGAAAGCTTGAATAAAGTCTTAGCAAATAGAAGTAAATAATACATTGTGACAATAAGTAACTGATGCACACAGTCCAGGAACTATTCAGTTTAAGAAACTTCTAAAAACACTTTTACCATGTTAATAGAACAAAGGAAAAAGAAGCATACAATCATTTATTTTCTTAAATACCATAAAGACATTTCATAAAATCCACTTCTGATACTTGAAATTGAAATGGCGGATACCTTCTTCTGGAGATTTTTAAAAACACACATTTCAATCCAAAAATTACCATCATTGAGAAAATACTAGAAGCATTCCATTTGTGTCCAAAAAAAAAGTTCTGAGTCCCCTTTATCACTACAATTGTGTAACACTGTTCTGAAAGTACTGAGCAGAATTAGACAAAAATATAAAAGCAGTCATGATCACGAGAAGGGGCAAAACCAACCATGATTTTTTTTTAATTTTATTTAAATTCAATTTAATTAACATATAGTGTATTATTAGTTTCAGAAGTAGAATTTAGTGATTCTTCAGTTGCATATAACACCCACTGCTCATCACATTACGTGCCCTCCTTAATGTCCATCACCCGGTTACCCCATCTCCCACCTACCTTCCCTCCAGCAACCCTGTTTCCTAGAGCTAAGAGTCTCTTATGGTTTGCCACCCTCTCTGTTTTCATCTTATTTTATTTTCCCCTCCCTTCCCCTATATTCATCAGAGGTAAAGCCAACCATAATTTGTAACTAATGAGGGTATGCTTCTGGGAAAACCCAAAATAATAGAAAAAATATTAAAATAATAAAAACACAGTAGTATGATCAATTATACAGCAATCAGTATAATTTACAATTTCATATGTAAATTATAACAAGTTAGGAAATACATGATTTAGAAAATCATTTGGAATAGAACCTAAACCCTATAACACCTAGAAATAAATTTAACAATAACTGTGGCAGACAGATACGAAGCAAAACTAAGTTTCTAATGAAGATCATTTAAAATAATTCAATAAATGGAGAGTCATATCTTGTTTATTGAATAAGAAGACATGCAATAAGGATGTAATTTTTCCTAAGGTAGTCTTTAAATTCAATATGATCCCAATGTGGGATATATTTTAGCTTGGAAAAAAGAAGTAATTCTAAAATTTATCTGGGAGTGTTTTATAAGATGTTTTGTAAGGTAAATTATGTTTATCTTAGAACAGCCAGGAAAATTCTTTAAAAGAGTGGTATTGAGGAACGTGTCTTGCCAGATATTAAAAATGTATTCTGTGACCACAGTGAGTAAAGCAGTGTGGTTTGGCAAAGGGATCAAAAGACAGCTCAAAAGAACAGAAACCAAGATCATAGTTATAGTCCCAAGTATGTAGAGATTTTTTTTTAATTTTTTTATTGTTATGTTAATCACCATATATTACATAATTTGTTTTGGTGTACTGTTCCATGATTCATTGTTTGTTCATAACACCCAGTGCTCCATGCAGAATGTGCCCTCCTCAATACCCATCACCAGGCTAACCCATCTCCCCAGCCCCTCCCCTCTAGAACCCTCAGTTTGTTTTTCAGAGTCCATCATCTCTCCTGGTTCGTCTCCCCCTCTGACTTACTCCCCTTCATTCTTCCTCTCCTGCTATCTTCTTCTTTTTCTTTTTTCTTAAAATACGTTGCGTTGTTTCAGAAGTACAGATCTGTGATTCAAGTATGTAGAGATTTTTTTTTTAAAGATTTTATTTATTTATTTGAGAGAGAGAGAATGAGAGATAGAGAGCACGAGAAGGAAGAGGGTCAGAGGGAGAAGCAGACTTCCTGCTGAGCAGGGAGCCTGATGTGGGACTCGATCCCAGGACTCCAGGATCATGACCTGAGCCGAAGGCAGTCGCTTAACCAACTGAGCCACCCAGGCGCCCAGTATGTAGAGATTTTAATGCATGGGACAGTGGTCATTTCTAACATGGGAGAAGATGGAATAGCTGAATAGCCATTTGGGAAATATAAAACTGGACCCCAAATTCATTCCTTACTGCAAAGTGAATTCCTAAAAGATGAAAGGTTTAAAGGAAAAGAAAAACAGAGACCAAAAAAAGCTAGAAGTAAATATGAGAGAATATTTACATAATCATAAGGTAGGGTTGGCCATTCTAAACATGTTATGAGATCAGAAAACACAAACTAAAACAATTTAATTTAACAACATAAACATTTACAACATCTAAATGGCTTAAAATATCATAAACCAAACCAAAAGACAGCAATAATTTTTATCACAAATATCCCCCATATACAAAAGAGCTCTTGAAAATCAGTAAGAAAACAAATCAATATATCAGTAGAAAAACTGGCAAAGGATTTGAACAGCATTTCATAAAAGAAGAAATACAAAAGGCTAATAGGCATGTTCAAGGTCATTATCAATCACATAAATAAAAATCTCATTTTCCCCCTCTCAGATTGGCATCTGCAGTGTAGATAAAAACCAGTCATAGGAGGCCCTTGGGAAAACAGGCACTCTCGTGCAGTCTTAGAGAGAACGGAAGGTCATGCCTGGCCGCTGAGGCAGTTTAGCAGGATTGGATGACGTTGTAAAATGCTCACAACTTCGGACCCAACAATCTGATTTCCAGGAATTTATCATCAGGAGACTATTTCAAAAGTGAGAAAAATGCACCCACAAGAAACCTTCCTAAGTGCTGTAAACGGAGTATTTGTGTCCCCCCGCCAAATTCAGATGTTGAAACCCATTTCCTCAGTGTGATGGTGTCGGGAGGTAGGGCCTTTGGAGGAGATTATGTAACAAGGGCAGAGCCCTCATGGATGGGATGGGTGCCCTTATAAAAGAGAGCCCAGAGCTCCCTTGACCTTTCTGCCATGTGAGGACACAGCAGGAAGACAGGTGTCTATGAACCAGGAGGAGAGCTCTCACTGGACCCTGGATCTGCCGGCACCTGACCTTAAACTCCTCCATCTCCAGAGCTGTGACAAACACAAGCCACCCAGTCTAGGCTATTTCTGTCACAGCAGCCTGAACAGACCAAAACACGAAGTTTCCACCAGCGGGTGATTGGTTAAGAAAATGCTCAACAGTTGTTAAACATGACAATAGTGAAATACATTCATTGACTAGAAATGTCATCTCTGACATTTTAATTGAGTGGAAAAGGCAAGTGTCAACATACAATGTGATATCAGTATATAAAATTACATACCCACATCTTCATCTTTATTTATAGAGGCCAAAAGGTTTTCACTACAGCTCTTCCCCGAAACCAGCATGTTTCCCTTGGCTCTTTGGGTCTCGTCCTTGAGAGGCCTTCTGCACAAACAGGTGCCTTGTGGACCTCTTCTTTTCATGGTGGCCATGGTCAGCATCTGAAAGTACCTGTGTGTGTCTTCATTTTCTTGTTCACTTGTATGCTGCCATGCCCACCAGAAGGCGGGCACCAGGGGAGAAGAGTTTGCCTCCTTCATCCCTGGGCCTCCAGAGCCTAAACAGCACAGACCTGGTAAATACCTGTTGGCTGGGGGCAATCCTGTATGGCAGCATTTCCCAGGGCACGCTCTCTGGAGAGAAGGCAAACCTTATTATGGGATAAGGCATTCCATGCACAAGTTGGTTTGGGAGACATGACACTGGACCAAGCCAAAGGGTTTATTTACTGCAGAATTTCTCAGACCCTCCACGTGTTTCCCAACCAACATGACTTCAGAGCCCCTTTTTTCTTGGAGCATCTTTGGAGTGACCTGCATCTTTTTTTTTTATTATTAACATATAACGTATTACTTGTTTCAGGGGTACAGGTCTGTGATTCATCAGTCTTACACAATTATAGTCGGAGAGAAAGGTAGCTCCACCTTGAGAAAACATTTTTAGGAAAAAAATTGGAGAAAAATATATGTAACCATATATTTAGTTTTATAATCAATGCAATTTCTTTGGTTTATAAAGAAGACACTCAAAGTTTTATGAATGGAATCATTAATTTTGTTTTCTGAAAATGTTTTCTGTGTACAAGGTTGATATACGTTCACTGATACAAAATATAGAACATCATGCAGAAAAAACTAAAACCATCCCTAATTGTACCACGCAGATAAATAAACTATTACATTTGTGGTGTGTTCCCTTCCAGGCTTTTTACCTTGGGGAAAACATTGCAGAATGTGTACCAGGGTGTGTGCACACAAATACTTTTAAATGCACTCATTTGCCGATCTCAAAACCAACTTTGTTTTACAAAACCATGAGTTCAGTGAAAGTTGTTTTGAAAGATCAAAGGCCAACTCAAACCAAAGTAGAACACTTTGTAAAATAATAGTAGAACCAGCTCTTCTGGACTCAGATTCGACCTTCACCGTATACTTATTGAGGGACTTTGGGGAAATGACTTCACCTGTGAATCTCAGTCAGGAACAGGAGCTACCTCATAGTGTCAGGGGGGCTCGGGGCAAGAGCACGCACTAACATTCCCAATAAACACTAGCTATTTCCACTGTTATTAATATTGACGGACCCAAAATAAATTGTAACATCTACCTATGTCTGAGTGAAACGTATTCAATCTGCTCAAGGGCACCCTCTCCACACCCAGACCCCTTAAGACCCAGGGCTGCCCCTCACTTGCTGGAAAGCCCACAGACACAGGCTTCAGATGGGTCCCGGGTTTAGTCCCACAGACATTCAGCAAGTTCTGTGCTGGTCTCCCTTCCGGTTATGTGGTTGTGTCCACAGTGGGGGCTGCCGGGAGGGGACGGGGACGCCGAGCAGCACTCAGGACCCCAGCCCAGGAAAAGCCTTTGGGGGCACATGAATGCTGAGGAGTCAGTTCCTACAGCTGGGTATTCTGTTTGTTTATGGAGCGGTTTTATTACCATAACATCTGGATTCCTTCGATGATACCCAGGAAAAGCAAAGATTAGGTTTAGCTGTCTGGTGTATTTTAAGGGATGTAGCTTTTATTCTGCATGATTAAGAAGTAATTAACAGCTTAAACTTGATGCCTTCACTCAGAGTTGATTCCATGAGTCTCTCCCACTGTGGGAAGAAGAAAGTGGTAGAATTTTTTTATTAATAATTTCCCATTGTCTACCCCAAATCCTTAGGTTCGGTGCAGCAGAGCTTTCTGTCCTTCTGTTGAATAATTTATCATGTGAGCTGGCTTCTTCCTGGGGCCCCTTGATTCCTGGGGAGGTAAAATGGAAATCATCACAGCCCGACACGGTGTCCGGGGGCCTGATCTATAGTCTGTGGCCGGACACCAGCACAGCCACCCTCCAACAAACACGACAGGGAGGTACTTGGAATGAATAAAGGAAGCAGGAAGAAAAACTGAAGTCCGAGAACAGCGCGGGACAGACAGGGTCACGCTCACAACTGGGCTAATCTGTTTGGATCCCATTTCAGAGCCATGCCGTCCTCGTCTGCAAAGCGAGGGGAGCGCCAGCACTGGCCGTAATCGTGCCCCCCCGGGAGGCCCACAAAACAGTTCCCGTCAAGGGCTTTGCACCGGGCCGGACACACGGTCACCTTCGTCTTGCCACTGCCTTCTTGATGATGATGGCACACATTTCCTCCCCGCGGGTAAGAAAAGACTTGGCGAGGGATGGGCTCTGGGAGGCGCGTGCCTGGGGAGGGATGCCCAGTGGCTGCCCAGCTGGCTGAAGGCTGGGCTCGCTCTTTATCCGAGTGGGGGTCACATCTGTTCACCTTGTGAGTATTCATGACACAGGGCCTTCACACACGCCTTTCTCCGTGTGTATAACGGTCCGACAGCCTTAAAGCTTAAAAGATGTTTAAAGAACAAAGTTCAGGGAGATAAAGCGGCATGACCAAGATCACACAGAGAACTGGGAATAAATGTGGATTTGGAACCCATTTCTCCTGAGGTGACGTCACCAACACGGCCCTGACTCCCACTTCCAGCAGCAGCCACACATGCGGGCCCCTCCGGCATCTGGAATTCTCCAGGCTCACCCACGTCATTTTCCTTCCACATGCGTGTGCACACACATGGGCCCATGCCTGTGTGCACGCATGCACACCAGCGCACGCACGCACACACAAATGCTTAGCACACAGTAAGAGCCTAAGACGGCAGCACTGATTTCATTGCTGACATAATGGCACGACAACGTTCTTAATGGAATCGCTTCGAATGAGGAAGTCTGCCGTGCTGTCTGTGTCCTGCAGACTGAGCACAGGCCCAGGCGCATCTGTGTCGCCCGCCTCCTCTGTGTGATGGGGTTAAAGCGGGGGACCCCCTGCAGGACTTCCGGGAAGGCCGGATGGCAGCAAGCATGCACCCACGGCATGTGGATGAGGGCCAGGACTGTCACACAAGCTCTCATTTAGGTCATTACTGTTATTGGTGTTCTTGCATTAATCTGGTGTTTACTTACAAAACCAACGAGTGTCAAACTCTCCCCATCTCACCCTTTGGAATGTGCCCGTTTGCTTTCAGCCAAGAATAAGTTTTGCCAAGAAATGCTCTTGCTCTATGTCTGTAGAAAACCCAGCCATGACCCACCCTTGGCTTTGCACCACAGGCCAAGCTCTGCCTCACAGTGCACCCACAGCCCTCCCCACGGGAGAGCCGCTGGCCCCTACCGAGAAACCCCGAATTCTAGAGGTGGATTCTCCCAATCTTCGCCAGATGGAAAGGATTTTAATTTTTTTAACTGAAGCTCATCAGTTTAAAACCCTTAAGTGTGATTCTGCTTGCTTCCCTGGCATTCTTGCGAGAGAATGAGATCAGGAAAAATATAATTCTCCTTCTTGAGGAAAGTCAAATTACACATGCACCAACTTTCTTCAGGTGACACAGCCTCAGCCCCATAATTAATATCACCACCATCCACAGCCTCATAATGAAACATGAGATGCACGGGCCTGGTGGGGAGTCCCAGGAAGGTGGGAGGTAAATCACCAGGCTGGTTTCTGCCACCCGGTTCCCGGGAGCCCCCCAGGAGGGAGGGGGGCCTTCAGGGAACAGGAACGGCCGCCAAGGGAGCTGGAGGTTACAGGGGCCCCGTGGATCATTTATTTCCCAGGGTGGCCTGTTTCCAAGGTACTTACGGAGCATTCGGCAAGCAGTACCTGCTAATGGTGGCTGTGTCTTTGTCCACCTCTTCACGCATATGCCGCTTGCAGCAGACACAGCCACTCCGTCCCCGGGGCTGGTGCCAATACAGAGGAAGTAGAGGATTTGCCCTGAGTCCTTGCCTGCATTCAGTGTGGACATTAGTTTCTACAAGTTCACACACAAGGAAAATCCAGCAGAAACCGCAGAGCTTGGGTCTGTGGGCGCGACCCCTCCCACTCTGGGCTCTGGGCCGAACAGATCTCCCTACCCCCACCACTCGCCCCCACCCTGTTAGCATCCTGTCAGCCTCTGTCTCCCAGACCGCCTGCAGTGAGGTGAAGCCAGTGACTGGTTGGGGCAAATGGACCATGAACACAGGCCATACCTGTGAATTCCAGGCTGTTCAAAGCCACATGCCTCATTTTTCTCTCAACTCCTCTTCTTTGGCAAATCTTTTGGGCTACGTTGTTCAGATCGGGAGGCTACAAAGTGGCAGGGCCCCCTTGGGGCTGGAGTGTGGAGAGCAGAGGTCCACACCCATCCACACTGGGTGAGTCATATGATCAAGAAGTAAACCTTTCTGAGATAAGCCCCTGAGGTTTTTAGGGTGAGATGCTGCTGTAGCTAGTAGTAATCACTCCAGCTAAAATGAGCACCGACTATGTGCCAGGCACTGCATGGGACATTCAGCAGCAGAGTAGAGGAAACAGGAAAAATAAGCAAGTAAATATATATTAAGAAGCATGACCAGTTCTGTGTAGGGCATGAACAGAGTGATGGCATGGACGATAATAGAAGCAACCTACCAATGTATTTTGCCGAAAGAAGGACTTTTTAAAGAGTAACAATAGGTGAGATCATGAATTTCAAGGAAGAAGCCATGGCAAGTGTGAGGCCAAGAGCAGGGCATTGCAGGTGGTGGGCCCAGCTTGTGCAAAGGCCCTGTGCTAGAAGAGAGTTGGGAACTCTTTGAGGAATAGAAAGCAAGCCGGTGTGGCTGCCAGTGGGTATTGTGAGTGGACCAAGTGAGACGGAGGGACAGGTGGGGACCCATCACAAGGACTCGTATTTTTCATGGTATAGTGGGAACCCATTGGAGGATTTTATGCAAGGGAAAGACATGACGTGATTAACTTTTGAAAGGATGAACCTGGTTTCTGGGAGGAGTGGGCGGCTGCGGAGAGGCAAGAGAAGCAGCAGGGACATGAGAGCGGAGTCATGGCTCTCACCCCACCAAGACGTGACAGTGGCCCCAGGCCACGGCCAGGGAGAAGGGGAACAGGGTCGATTTGAGAAGCTGTCACAGTGAATTACTCATGTGCCACCAGACACATCCACACGATCACAGCCCCATCTGATAAAAGGTTCGGGGCTGAGGTTCCAGCCCCCAGCCCAGTTCCCTGAGATCCAAAATATGCGTCCCAGCAGAGGACACTGGTGTCTTGACCCTACAGAGAAACTCCAGGTCCCGTGAGTCAGGAGAGAACACATTAGAGGCAAGAAGTCTCTCAAGTGGCCACCATATCATAGCCCATTTCAGGTGGTGTGTGGCTTTCAAGCTGCACCTTCCCAGAGACAGATCTTAACATGATCTGCCCACCAGCACTTAACTTTCTATCTACCGCCCCTTTGTTCCCTTCTGTTTGAACGTTGGCACATGGCCTCCTGCATTTTCTCTTCTTTCAAGCTGATTTTTTCTGCTTGGAACACGTGCTTGGCTTCCTGAGAAAATGATTCTCAAATATGATTCTGCCTCGGAACAACCTGTGAAAGCTTTGTAAACATGTCCATTCCAGGCTCCCGTTGCAGGCTCATCAAATCAGACATGCTCTGGAAGGGGCCCGGGCAGCTCTTGTTTTTAAAAGCCCCTTAGGTGGGGCAGTGGGTTTAGAAAGCCACTGAACTGAAGTGCAGACGTGTGGAGATGCCTTCTTTCCCTCCTCCCCTGACCTGGCTTGGAGGGACTGCCCACAGCGCACACTTCACAGGGTGGGGCAGAGTCCCCAGTGCTTGGGGGTTCCTGGGACAACTGCACTTCTGACCGTCTGGTTATACATCTGAGGGTCCCCCAACCCTCTCAGGTGCAATCATTGGCCACAAGGACTCACAGAACTCAGGGAGGTGCTATGTTGATGAAAACAGTGTTATTATAGAGGATACGACAGGACCAGCCAAACAGAGGGGCCAGGGCCACGTCTGGAAGGGTCCCGAACTCAGAGCATCTCCCTTCTAGCATGTTGCTGTGCATCACCAGCTAGGAAGCTCAACTGTGCCTCGGGGCCCAGAGCTTTCCACAGAGGCAGGATGGATTGAATTGAACCTCCACCACCATCCCCCGGGGGTCTGATGTCCTGTGATCACAGGCTTGGTCTTTCCAGCAGGACCAGCCCCCATCCTGAGTCACCTCCTCAGTATAAATCCAGGGAAGGCCCCAGGGGCCCACCATGTGCAACAAAAATAGTCCTATCAGCCAGGAAACTCCAAGGATTTAGAGGCTCCCCCAGAAAGCAGGGACAAAGGCCAGAAATCCTTTATTATACCATGGGGACATTAGGGCTGCACTCATGCTGGTTACTGAAGGACAGCCATGTATGGATTCAGAACTCCAGCAGAATCAGTTGGGAATGGCTCTCTGGCATCTGAGGATCCCCCCGGCCTCCTTATCAGTGGCCCAAGATGCCAGGAGTAAAACAAAGACAATAATGGGTCTGGCCTCTTATCAAGGGGTGTTGGTTGCTATGGAGACAGAGGGAGTTGAACTGGGAGAGGATTTGGAGAAGATTCTGGAAGGAGACTATAGGCGGTATATGTGAGTTTCGGGGAAAGCCAGCGTGCCCAGGTGCTCTCCTGGGTTCCTGCAGGGCAGGCCAGGCTCTGTGGTCTCCGTGTGGCTCCAAGACCGCAGGCAGGCAGGGCTCAAGGGTGAAGGAGTAGAGGATTGGCTGGGTCTATATTCAAGCCTTGGGCTGATGTGTGGAGTTCCAGGCCGTGTTTCCATAGCAACTCCAAGCCCCTGCCCCATCCCAGCCCCATCCCAGCCCCACCGCGTTAGGCTTTAAATGGGCAAGTGGAGAAGAGAGGATAAAATTTGGTTTTTTTGTGCACTAGGGCCATGATCTGGAATTAAATTGTTGCTCTTGAAGGCCATACTCTTGCAGCCCCTTGGGGAGAGGCACTCTCACAAATTAGTCTAAGCACCCAGAATGAGATAACTCCTTGGAAGCAAGAGTCCAGCTCCCTCCCCAGCACAAGGCCTGGGCCTGCACATTGAAGATGCTTTCTGCTGCCCCAGATTCAGAGCACGCCCCTCCCTCTGGGCCTTTCCACATCACTCCCAACTTCTCTCAAAGGAGAAAATTCTTCGCAGTCTGTCCCGAGATGCTGCGAGATCCATAGAGCCGTCAGCTTTCAGAGCAGCTGCTTGGGCCAGAAAACATGGAAAAGGGGGAGTTCTCTTTGTGACTAATGGATTCCAGATATAGCCATTCCCCAGTCACTGCCACCACGTTGAAGTGAATTTCCAGGGGACAGTAGTCATCAAACTCTAGAGAGCTGGATGCAGGGACAGCCGACAGGCTGAGCTCACAGACGCCTGGGTCAGCAAGTTCCAAGACAGCTACTCAGCAATTCTCCAGTCTTCCAAGAAAATCTGGGCCTCTCCTCCCATCTCCCTGCCGCAGGAATGAATCTGGGGCTACAGGTGAGGGTGCCCCCCTGCCGCCGCTGCGTCCCTGCTCTGCCTCCGGGCACCCAGCTGAGTAAATTCAGTAAATCTGTTTGAGCTCATTTGAGGCGTGCGGGTTTTCCTGGTCGGCCTGACCTCTGTGAGCACCTCCAAAATAAGATTTCTATTAGGGAAAGTGACTTCAGAGTTTTTAACTTCTTTCCTGCCCCCAAGTGCCACGGTTTTAATTAAGAATCTCACCGAGTGGCTGTCCCTGGCAGACGATGGTGATGCAGGCCCAGGGAGGCCCGAGGAGGAAGGAGCTGAGCATGAATCCCACTAGCACAGAAGCTGCATCTCAGGGTAGAGGGACTACAAGATGAGCTTTCAGGCCATGAACATACTCTGCCAGAATCCAGGGGTCTTTCAGCTGCCAGGCACCGCAGGCAGGCATGGCTCGCCGTGATGGACAGGCAAGCACCAGTTTGCTGCAGGAAAGTCTGCAGCCGGCTCCCAGGCGGGCCAGGCAGCACTGCGGCACAGCAGACACACCAGGCCTCTGGCTGAGAGGGCCAGCCTCGAGAAGATCAGTCGGTTGTGGCTCTGATCCATGACAAGGGCTGCTCACCCACGACAGGCGCTGTGAGGGGCCGAGCTCTGCATGCCGGCTCCGTGGTGTCCTCGGTCATGACCAGCCTCCTGCTGCAGCCTGGCTGCAAAGTGCCCGCCCATGGCCTCCCAGGGCTCCTGCCCGACAGGTCGCAGGGGGGTCCCTAAGAGAGGGTTTCCAAAAGCCACAGCCAGCAGGGTTCTTTGGGGGCATTTGTGGGTTTTTTTTTTTTCCCGTTAATCACAAAAGAAGGCAGGGATTTATCATGTCAGGTGCCAAGCGGCACCTGCTTTCTCCTGGCTTGACCTGGCCCACTCACATGAGAATGACACCCAGCAGGTGAGAGCCAGTAAGATGCAGGTACACCACATTGTCCATACATCATCAATTCCTGGAAACACTTTGGAGAGTAAATCTGCAGGCATCAGAAGCTCATATCCCATTAGGGGAAGGGGAAAGAAGAGAGAGCACATTCGCAGACCATCCAAAACCCCCCAGACCAATGTTCCAAACAACACTAAACCATTCTTAACCACCTAAGAGCAAAACACTGAGGATGTTTGTGTAGGGCGGGCATGGGAGATCCCTACTTTCTGATTAGCCCACACCCAATGAACTTACAACGGGGGGGTGTCTATCTGCAGACCTTCATAGAATCGGATCTGAACGCCGGCTCCCTTCTGCACTGTGGGGAGCACGGCCCACAGAAGAAGAGGTTCAAACGGGGTCTGAGTTGGATTCAGGTGGGGAGAGCCCTCAGCCCCTGGCAGGAGCAAATAGCAAACTTTCTGTGTGGCGGCCTCACGTTTTAACACCCGTGCCTCCCGGGGCTCCTCATCCACAGGCCCCCATGTGTGTGGCAACTTGTCGCAGCTGAGCATGTGTCACAAACATCTTCTTTACAGCTCGGGAATGTGTCCCATTACATTTCCTGAGGACCACTCATTGCTCTGTGCTGGTCTCATTTCCAGGTCCCCACGCTGCCCTCCCCTGGTTCTCAGTCTGCCTCTCCCGGCCCTCAGCTCCTGCTGCGTGGGCTCCTGCTTCCCCAGAGGCTGTAGGGGGGGCCTCTGGTGGCTCCCCCCTCATGTCAGGTGACACAGGAGGACCAGATAGCGAAGGAAAGGCCGAGGAACAAAGCCCCCCCACACAGCCACTTGGTGGCAGAAGGAGAGCCTCTGGAAGGATATGAAATCCCCCCTCACTTAACAGCTTAATAAGGATTTGAACCTGAGTCTGCGAGGAATTGTCAGTTTAACTCTTTTGTCAGATGTGAAGAGCACATCTCATCTCGGCTTTCGAGCACGCCCCACGGGGACCACAACCTGCTGGAGATGCGGGGAGGGAGGCTTGTCGCAGGCTCTATCTGGCCTGAGCTTCCCCGAAAGGCCCCAGGAAACGGCAAAGGGCCTGGCTAGGCCTGGGGGGCTGGGGGGCCGGGCAGGGAGCCAGATATGCAGGAGAGGCGGGCAGCTACCCACGAGAGCCCACGCCTGCAGGAGAAACGATGTCCGGGAGACAGTGGGCTTGGGGACCTTTGCAGCTGCACTGGGCAACCTGATCCACCTGGAGGGAGGGGCTTCCGGAATCCCAGGGTCTGTGAAGCTCAAGAACCAAACCCCAGTGACCTCGCTAAGTGGTCAGGTTGAACCATGTGAAATTGCTGCGTTTGGCCATTTGGGCAGTTCCACATTCTCTACGGAGCAGAATCCTGACCCCTGACCCTGTGTACAGGGGACCAGACCCCTGCCACCCCCTGCCCGCCCCTCCCCCTCATGTATTCAGCTCAGCCACGCCGGCCTCCTTTCTAGTTCTGACACGTGGGAAGCCCATCCCACCCCCAGGGTTTGCCCTGTCACCCCCATCTGGACTGCCCCCGCCAGGCCTTCCCTGACCACCCTCCTAACCTCGTCGCTCGGACCCCACTGCCCCTCGCTTCCTGTTCTCCTGTCTGCTTACCTTTCTCATACCCGGCTCAATCCCACTTTATCCTAACTCCTTCCCAGTTATTTTCTGTCTCTCCCGCTGGAACGTGAGCTCCCTGTTAGTCATGGATCTAGTGCGAGCTTCTCACTGCCAGCCAGAACCCTGGACGGGGGCCAGGCACACAGTCGGGGCTCCATAAATACTCATGAAATGACTGACTGAGGAATCACGCCCACCAGAACCGGCCCTGCGGAGTTCCGTGGTGGTCGACAACCCCCAATCTAATGACAGGGACACGCGGCCACCACTTCCATCCCCAGGCCTTGGTGCACCAGCAACGTCTCTGCGGCCAGGGAGCAGAGAGAAGTGGCCGATCCTCTGCAAGAGGCTGACACGTGGGAACGGGAGGGCATCAGTGCCCGCTGGGAGCAAACGGGAGCCCCTGGGTCCTCCCTGCGTGCCAGCCACAAGGCCAGTGCCCCGTTTGTTTAGAATCCTGCTCAGAATAAAGGAGGGCTCTCACACTGGAGATCTCTTCATACAACCACCGAGCACCACGGGATTTTCAGCGGCCAAGGCTACCCGCCCACGGGTGGGCCACAGGCTCCGTCCCTAGCTTGCTCCTGCCATCTGCTGGCCACTCAGGAAAATGCATCCGAGAAAAGGGGTTCCAGTCTCACGGATGCGCTTGTTTCCTTCAGGGAGGAATTCATTGCCAACTTTCTCTCCTGGCAAGAGCCAGGAGCCTGGCTGACCCATCCCTTGAGTAGGGCAGACTCTAGGTGGGTGGGGGAAATCACCTGGCCCCGGTCCCATGACTTTTCTGCGTTTTACATATACTAATTCTATTAAAATGTCAAACCTCTGAGTAAGGGGCATTATTTACAGCTGGTGGGAGAGTTGGGTGAATGCACACCCCTGCCCCAGGAACCCCACCCCCAGTGCACTGGAGGGAGGGCCGTGGGGGAGTGGAGGACAGAGGAGAGGAGTCCTGCCCTCTCCCATTCACAGAGCTAGAGAAGCCTCCATCTTCTGATCTGGAAAATGGGAGCTCTGGACTACATGGTTTCAAGGTTGCACACAGGCCTCTCTGGACAGGACAGAGAGGCAGCACAGCTTCTGTGGTCAGACCCGAGCTGAAGACTGGTGCTTCTGCTCACAGGCCCTGTGAACGGAAGAGCAATTATCTGTGATCGCTCCGCCCCAGCTACTCCTCTGTGCCTGCTGATGAAGACAAGTGAGGTCACACGCAAAGCCTCCAGCCCTGGGGTGGCTCAGGGCGAGTGCTTACTAAATGTTACCCGTCATTACAACTCTACTGAAGGCTCTGGGAAGTCCTGCAGCAAGAAGCCTACTTAGCTTAGCTCAGCCTGTACCCAAGCTGGCTGCCTGCAAGCCACCGCGGGGCTCTGGAAGATCGTCACTCCACATACCCCGTTTGCCCTCATCGGTTCAGACTGCTTCCTTAGTGGGATGAGAGCCTCAGGCCCCACTGAGAGCACAACCAGGTGGGAACCCAGGCCCATGGCTCCCAGCTCACCACTCTCCTTCCCACAGCACCTCTCCACCCAAACAGCAGTCCTCACGGCAGTAAACAAAAGAACCACGAGCCATTCTACCAGGCTCCCAAAACTGTTTCACATTTGTCAGCTTTACAGACCAGAGGCAATTAAAAGCATAAGGCCAGGAAGGCTGTTCTTAATAATTCTATCATTATTCGCAATTTTCAGCACCGCCACACGTGAAAAACCCATTTCTAATTTCTTTAAAGGTGCTAAATGGCTTTTGCACTGCATTGTGAAAGCTTACCATCAGCCAAGCAGCTGCAAAGCAGGCTCAGGCTTTCCAGCCCCAGGGCCATAACAGCAACTGGGTTTGGCTTGACCCACCAGGGCAATGCTCTTTCTTTCAGTGTTTCATGCCCAGGGCAGGTGACTTGGACACTGTGGACTTCTGGGCATACTCTGCGTTGTTGGGTATTGCTGTCCACTGGGGTTTCACAAGGCCTCGGGCGCAGTGGCTCAGCCTGCTGAGGCACAGCAGGAAGTGAACAGGAAACCCTGCTTTCCTTCTGGACCAACACCCCGGAAACCGATGGAGAAACCTAGTGACCAGCCTCGCTGACAGTGAGCAGAGGCGAGAAGGGGGAAGTGAGTCAGCATCGGAGGCAGGGTCTGCCCGCTGAGGAAAGAAAGGGTGCTGGGACCCACTGCAGGGGAGGGGGTGCATTTTCTTGTCAGGGCACTGAAGTGCTTAGAATCAAAAGCCAGAGGTTTTATGAGAAGTGACAGGCCTGGCTGCAGAAGGCAAGAGACCCTGCCCTTAACAATGACCATAATAGCACCACCAGGTGACCGGTAGGGAGCGCTTACTGTACACTGGCGGCCATTCTAAGCATTTGCATATGGTGACTCTTTCCTTTTAGTGAGGCCCCTACGAAGTACCGCTATTAATGCACCCCCATCTTACAAGTGAGGAAACAGATACAGAGAGGCTAGTAAGTCGCCAGCATCACACAGGGAGGGCATGGCCCTTGGATGCTATAGTGAGCAGCATGAACAGGGTCCCTGCCCTGATGTTGCTTACACCCTGCTGGGAGCTCCAAACATTAAGCAGATAAGTCACGGACGCCCTTGTGAGACACATGATAGAACAGAAGTGTGCTGCATTGAAGAGAGAATGCAGGGACCTCGCCTGGCTGGTCGGGGAGTGAGGGTCCTACTTATCCAGCAAGGGGCCTAGAAGCACCTGTGTTGTATACATAACAGTAGGGTCCCCAAATCTGCCCCAGCAGCTACATGGTGGGGCAGATCGAAGACCACAAGTGTGGGTGGAAGTCCCCCCCTCAGACACACAGCCACTCTTCATGGAGAGCAGCCCAGTTGATTGTGTGTGTGTGTGTGTGTGTGTGTGTGTGTGTGTGTGTGTGTGTGTTCTGCATAATGTTTAACTTAGTTAAAGGATCTCCAAGCTCCCTTCCAGCATGGGTGCTTCATAATCTAGTACAATGAGTGTGGTGATAAGCATACAATGGCTAGTCAATAAATGTTCATCAAGATGTACTGATGAGACAAAAGTGGGATAAGATACCTAGGCTGCAAATGAAACATCCAAGAGATAAAGCCAGCCCCCTACCACCCCAAATTCAGACAGATAATCAAGGAAACAAAGCTTATTAGTATGAAATGACCAAGGACACTTACCAAGTAGTATTGGACTCCCTGAGGACACAGCTGCTGCTGGAATACATGTTGGGGGGGGTTGTGTACTGAAGAAATAATCTAGCAAATTCTACATGCCTGAAGCAAATTTAAGTACTTTCCCTAATGTTTTGGCTTAGTTAGAGGTAATATCCTCAGGGCATATTTTACTATATTTCTTTCTAGTCATTTATCTATGCTCATACAGATATTTTGTTGTTTTTACAAAACTGGGATAATGTTTAAAAAGCATATTCTGATTTTCCTTCAAAATATCATTGTTCGTATTCTATCATAATGATAAAATATTTAACATTTTTAATGACAGCATATTATTCCACTCTCATGGATATACTATAATGCCTCTTTTATTGGGGTTAAGTTGCTTCCAGTTTTTCATGTATATAATTTAGAACGGTGGAGTGCTCCTTCCAGCAGGCTAAGGTCTTTGAACCAATCCTCTTACTTAAAATACAAGAAAATAGGGACAAAAATTTTAAAATACCTGCTTGAAGTTAACAAAACAGTGAGACTGTGTGGAGCCAAATCTGGGAGAAAAAGAAACCCATGATATGGGAACTGAGCATCTGATACCTCATTTCCCCTAAAGGTGATTGCCAATTCCAAAAGCAACAATCGAAAGGCTGAGAAGTTGAATAGAGTTTACAACACTCCCATAAGGCTAGGGGACAAGTGTTAGAATTCAAGGGCTGCTGAGGAGGACAGATTCTAATACTCCTGAGTTTGGGGCTGGGATTTGGACAGGCTCTGCCTTAAGGGGCAGTGTTGACTGGACAGCAGTCCTGCCCAGGAGAAACTAAAGTCAGCTTCAAGTCACATCAAACCATAATCATGTAAGGTGTGTTCCTCTGGGATGGCTGCTTGCCAAAAATGAAATTAATGCCTTTCTGAAGGAAGATAACATCTTTCAGAAAAACTGCATGTGAACTCAAGAATTTTTTATTTAACAATGTCCAACACTGGGGCGCCTGAGTGGCTCAGTTGGTTAAACATCTGACTCTTGGTTTCAGCTCATGTCATGATCTCACAGTTGTGGAATCAAGCCCCACATCAAACTCTGCACTCAGCATGGAGTCTGCTTCAAATTCTCTCTCCCTCTCCTTCCCTCTCTCTCTCTTTCTCTCAAATAAATAAACAAATCTTTAAAAAAAAATGTTCAACACTCAATCAAAAATAACCAGGCATTTGAAAGGTTTTGTGACCAAAAATAAAGGGGAAACAGAAACAAAAATCAGATCCTCGGGAGATCCAGATAATGGAGAGATGTTTTAATAATATGATCAATGTCTTGAAAGAATTAAAAGACAAGATCAGTCATTTTGATGTAGAACTGGAACCTCTAAAAAAGGAAGCAAAGGAAATCACGGAACTAAAAAATACATTAAGTAAGTTTAAGAGTGCGTGAGATGAGTTTAACAACCAAAGACGGAATTTGTGAACTGGAATATAAATCAGAAGAGTTATCCAGACCGAAGAATCAAGGCAAAAAGAAGTCAAAAATAAAAATCATAAGTGATATATGGGCCATGGTAGAAAAGTAATGTAAATGTTATCAAAGATCTGGCAGTATGAGGAAACAGGAAGATGCAATATTTGAAGAGTCAAAACCTGAGATTTTTATCATTGATGAAATAGATCAAACCATAAATCCAAGAATCAGTTTGAATCCCATACAAGACAAATGCAATGAAAACAAAACTGAGGCATGTCATGGTAATACTGTTGAGAGCCAAAGCCCAAGAGTAAATCTTAAAAGCAGCCAGAGGAACAGTCCTATTACCTTCAAAGGAGCAACAGTAAAAGTACAGATGAACTCAAGGAAGGCAAGTGAAGCCAGAAGATAATGGAATAATACCTTCTGAAAGGAGACAAATGCCAACCCGGAATTCCATACCCAGCCAAAATATCCTTCAAAGGTGAAAGTCAAACCAATACCTTGCTGACAGGATCAATCACCCACTTCTTGGCATGGGGGCCTCCAAGCACCCCGATTGCCATTCCCCTCAGGATCATAGATGGAGACCCAACCACATATCCATGGTCTGATACCAAAAGTGGAGGAATGGACGCAGAGAAGACAAAAAGAACACATGTATATTGGGAGTCTCAGAGAGTGAGCAAAGAGAAATGAGATTCTGTGGCGAAGACACTTACCACACACCAGATATCCATTTGCACCCCTACCTCCCCAGCCCCCGTTTCGGTTAGCACCATAAAGTTTGTTCTGGTCAGTGGGCTGCAGGCAGAATTGATGGAGCCAAAGCATGGAAGAGTCAGGATGGGAAATGATGCTCCAGGTCTCTCTTCCTTTGTAACAGCAACTAGAGAGACCCCATGTCCCATGTGGTGCAGGTACAAGATGGTGGCTCCTTCATCAGTCCATGTATCCAGTTGACTAAAGTAGAGCCTCCCTGCATACGTGCATACGTGTGTTGTGCTCATTCCATGAGCTAGAAATAAACTTTACATTAAGCAATTATGATTTACAGTTAATGTGTTACTATAGCACGGCCTAGCATCAGTCTGACTGGAACAGATAGAATAGTAAAGGGACAAATAGACATGAGTCAACACACTTCAAGTTAAGGGAAACTGGCATGAGAACATATCCTGAATTCTGGATCACAAGCCACAGTGCAGACATTGCCAAGGCTTCTGGTATGATGTCTCTAATTCACAAAGAACTCAGTCATCGGCTGCTCATTTGTTGGACCTATTCTGAGCTCAGTCATGCAGAGGGGGGTATGGAGAAGGAACAACATAGAGCCCTGCCCTCAAGATACCCGCATCCCAGGTGGAAAGCAGACAAGCATCGTGGAAAGAGAACAAGGCTGAGGGCATATCTAAATGGTCTGACAACAGGTGCAACGGAAATTAGGACACAGAGAAGGTGAGCTGGGCTGAAGAAGGTGGGGTGCTATGGGGCACCTACCTTTAGACAGGCCTGGGGGGCTGGGTAGAGCAGAGATTTCCCAAATAATGGGATTTCAGCCTTGGAGAAATGATTCTTTCAATTTTATACCGTTCTTGTGGCTTCTCTGACTCCAGGCTGTTAAACACCTTTTGTGCACACCACTTAGCTCTTTGCTGGGCTGACATCTTCATTTCTTTATTTGTACATGTCTCCCAGGGAAATGAGGGTCTTCTTACTGCCCCCTCCCAGAGTCACCTGTAGCTGGCACACTGCATGGTTCCTGGTCTGCCCTACCTCCCCTGCATGTAAGCTCCTTGGAGGCAAGGTCCCTGCCCCCCACCCCCACAGAAGTTCTCACTAAAGGAAGGAAGGAATGAACAAACGAACAATCTAACAAAGAAGGAGCAAATGGACTGAACTTGCAGGGCCTTTTGGCCGAATCCTGCTCTGCCTCCTGGAGCATTTGCATCTCTCGCCAGGTGACCCCTCGTTCATCCTGCTCTTTTAGAAGCCGTGTGCAGGAAGCAGGTGCTTGTTTGTGCTGGCTCGGTGTGTTTGCATTTAGATCACAGAGTTTACTCAATCAGGAAATAGAGAGCAAAGGAAACTATCTGGCCGACAAAACAAAGCAAGGAGAGGGAAGGAGGCCTAGGGCAGCTTCTTCCTACTCTTAGCCTTAAAGAAATCACCAGCTTCCCTATGACAGGTTTCCCCCTTCAGGCTCATCGGTCTGCACACACAGGACAGTCTGACCTCCGGCTGCGAGCTTCCTGCCAGGTCCCAGTGGCTACAAGGATGGCCCACGTGAGTCTGTGTGGACATGTCTGTAGTTTACCTTGTTGAATGTTAGGTGAGTAGTTATTTAATCCTTACAAGCCCAGTAGGTAGGTAGGAATTGCTACTGCTTGCATCGTGCAGACGGGGAGGCTGAGAGCCAGAGAGATGATGCCTCTTGCTCAAAGTCACACAGCCACAGGGGCCAGAGCCCGGATTTAAACCCCTGCAGCCTAATTCCATAGCCTCCGCCCTTGATCAGCAGCTGGTCCTCATACACCAACAAGCTGATTTCTAAGGAAATCCCAGTACATTTCTGCCATATTTAATCTGCCTACCATTCCCAGGGAATGTATGTGCTGTGGGCTTCATTTAATGAAAACTACTGTTGGAAAGATACACCACGATGATCCATTCTTTCAACAGTGGGGATGAGGCTGCAGTTGCATCATGTTGTTTTGAATCAGGGTGGCCCTGGAAGAGGGGTGCCAGTGAGGGGCAGCCCCTGAAGAGAATTCGCTGAGGGGCATGGCAGTTTGGAGGCTGTATTGGGCCTCGGCGGGCATAGAAGGTGTGCAGGTGTGTGGGTGTCAGACCTGGTGGGGTTCCAAGACCACCCTGGATAGAGGGCTGGGCTAAATCTCTCTGAGACCCACCCCCTGCTCGGAGGTGATAAGCCCAACCCAGGATCTCTCCTGGAGCTGGTGGCAGGGAGAGAGCAAGGGCGAGCCCCTGACACCCTCCTCGGGCTGGGACTTCTGGCTACGGGTGTGGGATGGAAGGCAGGCCTTCTGGCCTGGAGCAGGCAAACAGTAGGTGCTGCAGGTAACTTCCGCTAGTTTGGGCCTCCCTGTCTTTGATGACAGCACCCTGATTTCCTGTTAGGGAACAGCCCCTCCTCTATTATGGGAGGTCGTACTGGGGCCATCCCAACAAGAAGCCCACCTTGCCCAGGGGGTGGGCCCGTGACCTGAGCAGGACCATTGGACCCTCTAGGTCCAGGCCCCCACCCTTGAGCAGACAGACCCCAGGATGGAAGAAAGGGCCAGGTGCCCATTCATTCTGGCAGCCACGCTCTGAGGTCTCCCCAACACCGGGGACTCCTGTGTTCCGGTTCTCTAGGTCCATTTCTCCAGCCACCGCTCTGAACCTATGCCCTGGGCAGGCCCCTCCGGGAAACTCCCTTTCTGTCACACTAGTCAGCGCCATGCCTGCTGCTCGCCACTCCAGGACCCCAACCATGCAGAGGCCGCACGACCAACTGCTGAAGCAGTGGACAGATCATATCTGAGAGCTTGTGCTCCCAGCCAAGGTGACCCTGGGCAAGTCTCTGACTCAGTGGGCCTCAGCATCCCCCCTCGGAGTGATGTCAGCCCACAGCACTCCAGGACGAAGTCTCCACTCTGAACGTCCTTGCTGGGCAACCTTTTTGAGGTGCGTTGCTTCAACTCTGAAATGGGCACAGTGCCAAACTTGAGGGGTTAGACACAAAGCAGGTGAGACAAATCAGCACCCCCAATGCATGGGACACACAGCTCTGAGCACTGGAGATGATTTTTTGAGGTTCAACGACAGCAACATGGTGAAAGGTGACTTTCTTTTTCTGAGGCCCTCTTCTGTGCCTCTGGTGACATAAATCAGGCAAGTCTCACTCACATCAGTCCCTGCATCTTTAACACATCCCGAACACTTGCTAAATATCCTTGTAATAAAAAGAGTACAGGGCTCAGCTCAAAGCCCTGGGCAGGCAACACTATCAACCATCATTCAGTTATATATTATATATATATATATGCACACACACATATATATATATTAAGATTTATTTATTTTAGAGAGAGAGAGAGTGCAAGCAGAGGGAAGGGGCAGGGGCAGAGGGAGAGGGAGAGAAGCAGACTCCCCGCTGAGCACGGAGCCTATGTGGGGCTCAATCTCAGGACCCTGAGATCATGACCTGAGCTGAAATCAACATTTGGACGCTTCACTGACTGAGCCATTCAGGCACCCCCTGTGTATTTTTTAAGTAGACTTTATTTTTTAGAGCAGTTTTAAGTTCACAGCAAAATTGAGTGTAAAGTAGGATGGAACAGATTTCCCACATACCTGCTGCCCCACCCCCCCACACACACACACCCTCCCCATTATCAGTATCCCCGTAGCCAGGTCCATTTGTTCGGAGTGATGAACCTACATTGACTTGTCCTCACCATCCAAAGGCCATAGTTCACATGAGGGTCACGTTAGGCGTTGTACATCCTATGGGCTTGGACAAATATATGATGACATGTGTCTACAACTACAGTATCCTACAAAGTAATGTCACTGCCCTTAAAATCCTCTTTGCTCCACCTGCTCATCCCTCCCTGCACCTAATTTCTGGCCACCACTGATCTCTCTACCGTGTCCATAGTTTTGCCTTTTCTGGAAGTCGCATGGTTATCATACATACTGTCTTACAATATGTAGACTTTTCTGATTGGCTTCTTTCACTCCTTTCACATAGTAATATGCATCCAAGATTCCTGCATGTGTTTTCATGGTGTTATAGCTTGTTTCTTTTTAGCCCTGAATCATATTCCATTCTCTGGATGGACCACAGTTTAGCCATCACCCATGGGAGGACGTCTTGGTTGCTTCCAAGTTTTAGCAATTATGAATCAAGCTACAATAAGCATCACAGGCAGGTTTCTGTGTGAACTTAAGTGTTAACTCCTTTGGATAAATACCAAGGATAGTTGCTGCTGGATCATATGGTAAGAATATACTGAGTTTTGAAAGAAACTGCCAAACTGTCTACCAAAGTGTTTGCGCCATTTTGCATTCCCGGTGGCATGAGTGAGCTCTTCCTGCTCCACATCCTCGCCAGCATCTGGTGTTGATGGTGCTCCAGATTTTGGCCCTTCCCAGAGCTGTGTGGTGCTATCTCATAGACAACATAGATTTGGGTCATGTTTCTTGATCCACTTTGATAATCTCTGTTTTATAATTGCTGTAGTTAGACCATTGATATTTAAAGTGATCACTGATATAGTTGGAGTTGTTACTTTTCTATTTGTCACCCTGTTCATTGCTCCTGTTTCTGTGTTCCTTCTGCCTTTTGTGGTTTTAACTGAACATGGCACATGATTCCATTTCTCTCTTAACATATCAGTTATACCTCTTTGTTTTACTTTTTTAAGTAGCTGCCCTAGAATGTGCAGTGTCCGTTTACAACTAATGCAAGGTCACTTTCCACAGGTAGCGCTATACCTCATAGCTACAGAAACACCTCACGCCTCTCTCCCATCCCTCGCGTCATACTGTTACTCACATCACTCACACAAGGAGATATGTGCATGTAGACACGTAATTGAACATGGCTGCTGCTATTGTTTTTTGAAGAAACTATTATCCGTTAGATCAATTAAGAATAAGAAAAATAGGGGCACCTGGGTGGCTCAGTCGCTAAGCATCTGCCTTCGGCTCATGTCATGATCCCAGGGTCGTGGGATCGAGCCCTGCATCGGGGTCCCTGCTCGGCGGGAAGCCTGCTTCTCCCTCTCCCACTTCCCCTGCTTGTGTTCCCTCTCTCGCTGTCTCTCTCTCTGTCAAATAAATAAATAAAATCTTAAAAAAAAAAAGAATAAGAAAAAGAAGGAACAAGTGAAGATCAAATAAAAATCTTTATTTTTCTTATTCTTCCTTTGTTTCTGCACATCCGAGTATCTGACCTACGTTATTTCCCTTCTCTCTAAAGACCTGCAAGGCAGGTCTACTGGCAACAAATCCCCTCAATCTTTGTTTGACTTTCACTTTTGAAAGATATTTTCACAGGGTGCAGAATTCTACCTTGGAGTTTTGTTTTTTCTCCTATCAACACTTCAAATACTCCACTCTCCTGTTTGCATAGTTTTTGAGAAGAAGCAGGACATTAATTCCTATCTTTGCTTATCTACAGGCATTGTGTTTTTTGCCTTTGGCTTCTTTTTTCTTTACCTTTGATTTTCTGTGATTTGAAAATGATATGACTAGATTTATTTTTTTTAAGGCAGCTTATTGTGCTGAGTGTTTTTGAGCTCTTCCTGGATCTGTGGTTCCGTATCTGACACGAATTTGGGGGAAATTCGGAGTCATTATTGTTTTAGATGATTCTTCTGTTCCTTTCTTCTCCTTCCCAAATTCCCATTATGTGTATGTTATACCTTATGTAGTTGTCCCTTAGTCTTTGGATAGTCTGGAGTTTTTCTTGTTTTGTTTTTGGTTTTGTTTTTGCTTGGTTTGCTTTGCTTTGCTTTTAAGTTTGGCTATTTCTTTGGAGATATCCTCTAGCTCGGAGATTCTTTCCTTAGTTTTCCTTAGTGTCCACTCTACTAATAAGCCCATCAAAGGCATTCATTGTTTCTGTTACAGTGTTTTTTATCTCTAGCATTTTTTTTAATTTTTTTATTGTTATGTTAATCACCATATATTACATCATTAGTTCTTGATGTAGTGTTCCATGATTCATTGTTTCTGCATAACACCCAGTGGTCCATGCAGAATGTGCCTTCTTTAATACCCATCACCAGGCTAACCCATCCCTCTTCCCCCTCCCCTCTAGAACCCTCAGTTTGTTTTTCAGAGTCCATCGTCTCTCATGCTTCATCTCCCACTCTGACTTACTCCCCTTCATTCTACCCCTCCTGCTATCTTCTGCTTTTTCTTTTTTCTTAACATATGTTGCATTATTTGTTTCAGAAGTACAGATCTGTGATTCAACAGTCTTGCACAATTGACAGTGCTCACCCTAGCACATACCCTCCCCAATGTCTGTCACCCAGCCACCCCATCCCTCCCACCCCCGACCACTGCAGCAACACTCAGTTTGTGTCCTGAGATTAAGAATTCCTCATATCAGTGAGGCCATATGATACATGTCTTTCTCTGATTGACTTATTTCACTCAGCATAACATCCTCCAGTTCCATCCACGTCGTTGCAAATGGCAAGATCTCATTCCTTTTGATGGCTGCATAATATTCCATTGTGTATATATACCACTTCTTCTTTATCCATTCATCAGTCGATGGACATCTTGGCTCTTTCCACAGTTTGGCTATTGTGGACATTGCTGCTATAAACATCGGGGTGCACGTACCCCTTTGGATACCTACATTTGTATCTTTGGGGTAAATACCCAGTAGTGCAATTGTTGGATCGTATGGTAGCTCTATTTTCAACTGTTTGAGGAACCTCCATACTGTTTTCCAGAGGGGTTGCACCAGCTTGCATTCCCACCAACAGTGTAGGAGGGTTCCCCTTTCTCCACATCCCCACCAACATCTGTCCTTTCCTGACTTGTTAATTCTAGCCATTCTGACGGGTGTGAGGTGGTATCTCATTGAGGTTTTGATTTGGATTTCCCTGATGCTGAGCGATGTTGAGCACTTTTTCATGTGTCTGTTGGCCATTTGGATGTCGTCTTTGGAAAAATGTCGGTTCATGTCTTCTGCCCATTTCTTGATTGGATTATTTGTTCTTTGGGTGTTGAGTTTGATAAGTTCTTTATAGCTTTTGGATACTAGCCCTTTATGTGATAGGTCATTTGCAAATATTTTCTCCCATTCTGACGGTTGTCTTTTGGTTTTGTGGACTGTTTCTTTTGCTGTGCAAAAGCTTTTTATCTTGATGAAATCCCAAGAGTTCATTTTTGCCCTGCCTTCCCTTGCCTTTGGCGATGTTTCTAGGAAGAAGTTGCTGCGGCTGAGGTCGAAGAGGTTGCTACCTGTGTTCTCCTTTAGGATTTTGATGGACTCCTGCCTCACGTTTAGGTCTTTCAACCATTTGGAGTCTATTTTTGTGTGTGGTGTAAGGAAATGGTCCAGTTTCATTCTTCTGCATATGGCTGTCCAATTTTCCCAACCATTTGTTGAAGAGACTGTCTTTTTTCCATTGGACAGTCTTTCCTGCTTTGTCAAAGATAAGTTGACCATAGAGTTGAGGGTCCATTTCTGGGCTCTCTATTCTGTTCCATTGATCTATGTGTCTGTTTTTGTGCCAGTACTATATTGTCTTCATGATCACAGCTTTGTAATAGAGCTGGAAGTCTGGAATTGTGATTCCACCAGCTTTGCTTTTCTTTTTCAATATTCCTCTGGCTATTGGGGGTCTCTTCTGGTTCCATACAAATTTTAGGATTATTTGTTCCATTTCTTTGGAAAAAGTGGATGGTATTTTGATGGGGATTGCATTGAATGTCTAGATTGCTCTAGGTAGCATTGACATCTTCACAATGTTGGTTCTCCCAATCCATGAGCATGGAACGTTTTTCCATTACTTTGTGTCTTCCTCAATTTCTTTCTTGAGTATTTTATAGTTTTCTGAGTACAGATCCCTTGCCTCTTTGGTTAAATTTATTCCTCGGTATCTTATGGTTTTGGGTGCAATTGTAAATGGGATCAGCTCCTTGATTTGTCTCTCTTCTGTCTTGTTGTTGGTGTATAGGAATGCCACTGATTTCTGTGCATTGATTTTATAGCCTGCTACTTGACTGAATTCCTGTATGAGTTCTAGCAGTTTTGGGGTGGAGTCTTTTGGGTTTTCCACATAAAGTATCATATCATCTGCAAAGAGTGAGAGTTTGACTTCCTCTTTGCCGATTTGGATGCCTTTGACTTCTTTTTGTTGTCTGATTGCTGTGGCTAGGACTTCTAATACTATGTTGAATAGCAGTGGTGATAGTGGACATCCCTGCCGCGTTCCTGACCTTAGGGGAAAAGCTCTCAGCTTTTCCCCATTGAGAATGATATTCGCTGTAGGTTTTTCATAGATGGCTTTTATGATATTGAA
>NW_027397115.1:135342-204281 GCF_003265705.2 Callorhinus ursinus
TGCCGCTTGTTGGGTCCCTGCTGGAGGAGCAGTGGCCCGACTGGGCCACGGATCACAGTTTATGGCAACCCCGAGCTGAGAGCCCGCGCCTCGGCTCCGTCTCTGCAGCCGGCTTCCCCGCTCCAATCCCTGGGAGCTCTGCTGCACTCAGGCACCCCCGGTCTTTCTGTGACCCCAAGGGTACTGAGACCACACTGTCCCGGGAGGATTCCACCCCCCACTTAGCCACTGCAACGATGTCCCTCAGCGGAGCCAACTTCTAAAAGGTCCGATTTTGTGCTCCGCAGCTCTAGCACTTGCCAGAATCGGCCGACAGAGGCCCCCTCCCCCGCCGTCTATCCTCCCGAATATCACCTCGGATTCACTTCTCCGCACGTCCTACCTTCCAGTAAGTGGTCGCTTCTCTGTTCAGAGAGTTGTTGCTACTCTCCTCTTCGATCTCCTGTTGAGTTCGTAGGTGTTCAGAATGGTTTGATCCCTATTCAGCTGACTTCCTGAGACCAGACGAAATCCAGGTCTCCTACTCCTCCGCCATCTTCCTCCGCCCCCTCCTATCTCTAGCATTTCTTTGTGGTTCTTACAATTTCCATCTCTGCTCACGTTGCCCATCTGTTCTTGCGTGCTGTCTACTTTATCCTTTAGCACTCTTGGCATGTTAACCATAGTTGTTTTAAATTCCTGGTTTCGTAATTCGAACATCCCTGCCGTGTCTGAGTCTTGTTCCGATCTGTCTTTTCTAATTGTGTTGGTTGTATTTGTTTTTTGTTTTTTGTTTTTTGTTTTTAGCCTTCAAATATGTCTTACAATTTTTTCTTGATGTACTGGATGAAAGGCATTGCACAAATAGGTCTTTAGCAATGCCGCAGTCAGGTGTGGGGAAGGGAAGCGTTCTGTAGCCTGCGATTAGGTCTCAATCTTTTAGTGAGCCTGTGCCTCTGGACCATGAGCTTCACAAGTGTTTCTTAGGTTTTTCCTCTCCCTTTAGGTGGGACAGGATGAGTACTATGGGCTGGAGTTGGGCATTTCTCTTCCCGCAGGTCAGTTAGGTTCTGATAAAACCCCAGCAGATTAGGCTCTGGTTCACTAGTTTCTCCTAAGGGCAGACCTTGTTAAGAAGAACAGAATGCTTTGGTGTATTTCAGCATGGTTCTTCTTCCCCTTCCCCTGCCAGAAACAAGGGGATATTTCTGATATTCACTGTGAAAACCTGGTCAAGCTCCTATAGGTGAAATCCACAAAAGTGTTTTGGGCCCTGATGACTGGGTTGTCCTGGAGTTTTGATGTCTCAGACTTTTCCACACTGAGCCTCCAGCAGTTTCTCAATTAAAGTTCACGTGCCCCACGCTGGCTCCGGTGGCTGTGCCTGTGGGTTTCAGCTTGTTTTCAGTAGTTGTCGGGGAAGCCCTGTTTCAGTAGTTGCCTGTCAGTGTCTCCAATTTAGGGGGCAGGCCTTTGCCCTGTAACTTCACTTCTCTGATGGATCTGAGAAGAGCTATTGATTTTCCAATTTGTTCAGCGTTTTACTTGTTAGGACGGAGCGCCGTCTTCCAGCAGCTTACATGCCAGACCAGAAACGACAGGTCTCCACATTTTTTACATCTTATTTTTTATGGTTTCCTCCCATTCGTAGCAAACGTTACTAGTTTTCCATTTAGGAGAGATTTGTGAGGTTTGCTTTTCAAGTACATCTATTTTAAGGGAAAAATTAGTTGGATTTAAAAAAAAAGAAAGAAAACGTGTTGCACAAACATGGCAGAGATCTTGAAGGTGGTATTTGAACCAGAGAATCTGGGGAGGCCAGAGGTAATGGATGTAGCACAGCAGGACCACAGTGAGCGTGCTGTAACCCAGAGCTGTTGCCGTTGTAATTATTAGGCCAGTGAGCCATTCCGGGGTGAGCAGAGGCCACTGTACTGACCCACTTCTGGCAGCACCCTTTGGAGGAGGGATTGGCTGAGAGCAGTGGGGATAATTGCACAGGGACCCATGCCACCGTGCCTGGTGACTAATCCCCTGCTCTCCCCAAAGCTTGCAAACCACCCTGCTGATGGTTGTAATCAAGCCCCTCGACTCAGGTCTTCCCTCCAGCCATGAAAAGTGCCCCTTCTGCCTCAAACAGATGTTCCTCATGTTTGAGACCACAAGAAAATGAATGGACTAATTCGTCCTCGCTCCTCTGATGAACAATATTTCAGCCCTGTCAATATTCACCAACTCCCCACTGGCTGATGAGACTGCCCACTGCTCAGGAGACCCCAGGAGGCACATAACATCCTTTTTCCTGTGATTGTTCAGTGGAGCCCTGGGGTGCCAGACCCAGAGACAGGATAGCAGGCAGCGCTCATGCTTAGCCTTGTCCCCACGGTGGCACTTCTTACCAGACAGGCTGCACCCCCCCACCCCCCACCGTGCCGGGGAAGCCCTGCAGCCCTCAGCCACATTGGCCATGAGCTGGAGCTGGAGACAACATTCAAAACACACCTGGATAGGGGAATCCACACAGGCTGGTCCTCGCGATACATGAAAACAAGATGGTTTCATTTACATGAAAACAAAATGAGGCAGAAGCCGGTGAAGTGTGGCATGGACTGGAGCTCAGGGATATCAGCCTCCTGACCCAAGTGTTGACAGCACTGCCCAGCACTCTCCTAAGAAAACCATGTGCCTGGGCATCCTGAAAGGGGCTTCTGATTATAATTTGTAAATGTCCAGGAGTATCCCAGTTATATGAGGACGCCGTTGAAGCAGTGAATGGATGAGGACAAACGTGGGATCCAGGTGAGGAAGTAAGAGACGTGGGGACTCACAGGGAGAGGAGAAGAAAGGGAGTCAGATGGGGAAGAAGGGAAGGAGAAAAGAAAGAGATAAACAATGTTTTAGTCAGGACCCTTTTGATTGCAAGTGGCAACAACCAAAATGAACTGCATTAACAAGAATTACAGAACTGTTGACTCGTGAAATGGGAAAACCAAAGGTGTGTAGGCTTCGGGCAAAGCTGGATGCAGGAGTCTGAGCAATGTGATCAGCACACAGCCTCTCTCCATGTCCTGGCTCAGCTGCCATGTGCATCTCTAGTGGCCCCCGTGGCCAGCCTTGCTCCACCCACCCGATGGGTGTCCATCACCCTACAGCCCAGGACCCTGGGAAGGAGAGGGACAGCATCCCTATCAGCCCTCTCAAAAGACTCCCACAGGCTCACTTGGGTCACATGCCCACCCCTGGACCAAGCACGGGGTCGGAGAACAATGGGGTACTCTGGCCAGGCTGGGGCCAGTCCGACTAACAACCCCACCAGAAACATGGACAGAAGAGGAGGGAAGTTTCGGAAATGAACAATAAGTGCTTGGAAATATTTTTTTTTCACCAAGTTCATCCTCATCTTAATCCTGCAAGATAGGCATTTTTATCCTTATTTTACTGATGAGAAAATTACAGCAACACCCAACTTCTCCACCTTCAGTTGTGCAGATGTGTCAGGTACTAAGTTGGGGCAGTGGTGGGTGGGCTCCTGAAGCTCTGGCCCCCAGCCCACCACCCAGGAATAGTCCCCTTCATGAGCCCCAGTTACACCCCAGTGCCTGCCTGGCCCGGTGGGTCAGGCAAAACCCAGACTCAAATGCAGCCCTTAGAATCTTCACAGGTCTTCTATCCCAAGCAGCCACCCAGCCATTAGCAAAAATCCCTTCTGATCCCTACCATATGCAATGCACTGTGCCCGGTGCTGGGGACATGCAGTGAGCAGAGGCACTTCCAGTCCTTGGGGAAAGTTAGAAACAAACGTTTGTAAAAATATTTTAGAGAGACAAATCTGGGAAGGCCTCAACTGCAAGGAACCTGCCAAAAAATTTAGCTAATCCAGGAAGTCAGACCGCTCTGGATAGCTAAGGTCTTACCTCTTTAAGAATGAAATAGGGCAGGGAGGAGAGGGGTGCTCTTTGTCATAGCTTTAGCCTTCGCCAGTGGGAATATCTTCACGGCAGTGCACACACTTCATGACTACCTGAACAGCATCTGCTGCTTCACAGCTGAAGCCTCCTTGCTGGTTCAGGGTCATCATGATCAAATGTGAGTGGGGACATAATGAATCAAATGGCTTCACAGCTGACCTGGCAGCTCAGGAGTAAGCACTGGAACAGTAGTGAAGGTTCTCAACATGCGGGGGAGATCTTACAGGTAGATTGAAAAGACTGGGGGATTCTGCAGGGATCTCAGTAGGGGGCGATTCTAGCCCCCAGGGGACATTCGGGAATGTCAACGGACATCTGTGGTTGCAACCAGGGGCTAGGGGGCTGCTACTGGCATTTAGCAGGTAGAGGCCAGGGATTCTGCTAACTAACACCCTACAGTGCACAGCACAGCCCCCACGACAAGGAATTATTCTATATACCTGAAACTTATACAACATCATATGCCAATAATCTCACTAAAGCCAGAAAGATGTAAGATGATCAAGTGTTCGTGAAAATGTTGAATGCACAGTTGGGTAACAAGTAATAATGGGATAAACCAGCTTTGTAGATTTGTACTTGCATATAGGTATGCAATAAGAGTTGTCACTGGACAATTAAGGATGATCGTGTTTGTCTGGACAAAACAATGAATCATATGTTGAATCAAAATAGGCCATTTTTCCTTAAAACAAAAAAAAAGGAATTACTCTGCTCCAAATGTCAGTAGTGCCAAGGTTAAAAAACTCTGGGCAGATGGAAATTGGTTTGTGGACAGTCCAGACAAATAATCCACGTAGGAGTTGTTGGATGTATTCAACATATGTGGTGCTGTCATCCCCATCATTATCGTGACACCATCCCCACCACTATCACCATCTTCACCATGACCTCCATCCTCACCAGAACCTCTGTGGTCACAACCTCCGTGATCCCACTACCTCCATCATCACCACGACCACCATCATCACATGACCTCCATCATCACCACGACCACCATCATCACATGACCTCCATCATCACTATGACCTCCATCACCACCATGACCACCATCATCACATGACCTCCATCACCACCATGACCTCCATCATCACCACGACCACCATCATCACATGACCTCCATCATCACCACGACCACCATCATCACATGACCACCATCATCACATGACCTCCATCATCACTATGACCTCCATCATCACCACGACCACCATCATCACATGACCTCCATCACCACCATGACCTCCATCATCACCACTATTTCTACTTCCATCATCATAGTTGGGTTTTTTGGTTTTTTAGTTTTTGTTTTTGTTTTTACTTTTAAGGACACTTTGAACCTTCAAATCCTGTAATTTTTTCTTTCCTATCTCTGTACCATCTCGGGCATTCTGACGCGCCGGTTGTTCTGGGTCAGACCTTTATCATCATGCCATCTCTGACCCCTGAGACCCCCTTCAGGAGCTAAAGAGTCCCAGCTGTAACATGGACGCCCAAATGCCTATCCTTTTCAGGATGTCCTTTCATGATGGGGGCAGGGCTGTGTGTACAACAGGTTTTTTGCTCTGAATTGCTTTTAACTTCACAGTGAAAAACCAGGATACACATTCAAGTAATTCCCATGTTCCTCCACGGTCATTAGTTTCACTGCTGGAAAACCACAGTCGTGACCCTGATTAAGCTTCAGCTGCAGTCCTCCTGTGTAGTCTTCCAGCTCCTGGACTCACCTTGTCCTTCAGTGCCCAGGCAAAATTACGTACTTCTGCACATCACACATCTCCCTGGTGCATTCAGGCCTCTCCAGAATATTTCTGAGTATTCTAAGAAACAAAGGAAGGTAGGGGGGGAAGAGGGCACATATTTTCCAACAGTGGCCTGTCCTCTCATCTTACCTTTCTCCATGACCCCGAATATCTTGTCTTTGTTGTGGCTGCGACCCATGCATAACTCCATTTTGCCCCAAACATGAACATGGCCTCTTTCCTTCTCTCCTCAGTCTATCACCCTCCTAAGGTTCAGTGAAATTAGTGGGTATAAAATAGCATGATGGTTTTGGGGTGGGAGGGATGTGATGAAAGCATATTACAGCCTAGGGCTGAAAACAAAACCAGGCATCAGATAATACCCGCATAGTGCATCAGCTATGTACAGCCCAGCAGAGGAGCCTCTAACTGCTCTCTCCCCAGCCCCCACTGGCTCTGCCACCCACACCCACACGGGGCCCTGTTCTCCAGCTTCCCTGGTGCGCCATGGCCTGCTTCAAACCTCTTTTCTCTGGGGCCTACCAAATGAATTGAATTCAGGAGCCACTGCTTAGAGGAGCAGGAAGTGTAAATTGCAGTGGGGACTATGTCCAACCCAGAGTGAGAACCATTTCACATTGGAATGTGGAGGACTCACATTTATCTCATTATGCAAACTAATGTGACTTTCTTTGCGAAGATGTCCCCATTCCTGGCCACACCATGTACTTTGCCAGCCGTGACAAATAGGTCCAACAAAGTGTTCTCTTAGGCAGAAGAGCCATTATATCAGGCGATGAATTTTCCTTCCACTTCCTAATGCAACCTAATGCATGGATTATGTGCACTTTGGAACAGGACTTCTCCTGGTCCTGCTATGCTCTCTTTCAGAGCAAATGGCTGTGGCTGTCCACTTCCATGTTGGGAGCGGTTCAGATGACCTCAGGCCGGCCTTTCTTCTGGAAGCTGCCCAAGAAGCTGCTAATCCCCTTGATCTTGGTCACAAATCCGTCATCTGCCAGATTGTCCTTCTTGGCAGATGTTCAAAATGTGTTAAATTTTAAAACCACTTTCCCTTTGGTGTCAACACCTTGTGGGTTTGATAGGGCCTCTTCAGAAATCAGTAGGGGGAGTTTGTTTCCTTTCTCATCTGCTCTCCAAATCCTACTTTGAAGTCTGTCCCTCAAATAGAGATAAAACTCATGTGTGAGTCACGCTTCTGACCTGGAATGGTGTGGCTGGGTGCCATAGCCTCAAAATTTACTAGATCGCCACTGCAGGAAGAGAAAGCTCAAAAAACAGCAATTCTCTTGCACTATTGGGTGTTTACCCCAAAGATACAAAGGTAGTGATCCGAAGGGGCACCTGCATGCCAATGTTTATATTAACAGTGTCCACAATAGCCAAACTATCAAAAAAGCCTAGATGTCCATCAACAGATGAATTAATAAAGAAGATATGGTATATATATACAATGGAATATTATGCAGCCATCAAAAAATGAAATCTTGCCATTTGTAACAACGTGGATGGAACTAGAGGGTATTATGCTAAGTGAAATAAGTCAGTCAGAGAAAGAATTATCATATGATCTCACTGATATGAGGAATTTGAGAAACAAGGCAGATGATCATAGAAAAATGAAACGACGAAACCAGAGAGGGAGACAAACCATAAGAGACTCTTAATCTCAGGAAGCAAACTGAGGGTTGCTGGAGGGGAGGGAGGTGGGAGCGATGGGGTGGCTGGGTGATAGACATTGGGGAGGGTATGTGCTATGGTGAGTGCTGTGAATTATGTAAGACTGACGAATCACAGACCTGTACCCCTGAAACAAATAATACGTTATATGTTAATAAAGAGAAAAAAAGAAAAAGAAAAGACAGCAATTCTCAGATTTAAGCACGGTGAGCCAGACTCTGCCCTTCAAGTAGAGGAGCACTGGTTTCCCAGAGTGAAGGTCACGTCCTCATCTCCCTGCAAAGTCAATATCCGGAGGCCACAGGCCTTGCACTTGAGGGGAAAGAAGGGAAAGAAAGTGGGACGCTGGGCGCCTGGGGGGCTCAGTTGTTAAGCATCTGCCTTCAGCTCAGGTCATGATCCCAGGGTCCTGGGATCGAGTCTCACATCGGGCTCCTTGCTCAGCGGGGAGTCGGTTCTCCCTCTCCCTCTGCCCCTGCTTGTGTTCCCTCTCTCGCTGTGTCTCTCTCTGTCGAATAAATAACTAAAATCTTAAAAAAAAAAAAAAGTGGGACGCTGCTTCCGTCTGGGCTCTGCCTGTGGATGAAGCATCAGTCACTGAAGCACAGTCATAACCATTTAGTTATAAAAACTAAAATGGTTTTGGGGCGCCTGGGTGGCTCAGTCGGTTAAGCGGCTGCCTTCGGCTCAGGTCATGATCCTGGGGTCCTGGGATCGAGCCCCGCGTCAGGCTCCCTGCTCAGCAGAGAGCCTGCTTCTCCCTCTCTGCCTGCCTCTCTGCTTACTTGTGCTCTCTATCTCTCTGTCAAATAAAATAAAAAACCTTAAAAAAAAAAAAAAACTAAAATGGTTTTGTTCCCCAGCAGCTGCTACTGTGCTGCCCACACCCTTTTCCACAAGTAACAGATCAATCGGGTTTGCTTTTCACTCACTTTCAGCTATTCCTCCAACTGTACTTGGCTTTTGGAAAACTCCATCCCCCTTCTTTTAAACATTCCCTTTCTGAAGTCAGTCAAAGCTCCCCACCTTGCCCGGCACTGGGTGGCAGGGTGCCGGGACCACTGCTGTCGAAGTGCATCTTCTTGGGACTGCCGATCCTAACCTCTGGGAAGCGTCAGGGAAACCTGCCTGCCCAGGCCACTTGACTGGGGTAAACCAGCGCCTGCTTCCTTTCAACGAGCTGGAACCACCAGGTGCGCTTGTTAAAATACTGATCACTGGGCCCCGCTCCCAGAATTCCTAATTCAGGGGGCCTGCGGTTAGGGCCTGAGGATTTAGGTTTCTAACAGTTTCCCAGGTGATGCTGATGTTCCTGGTCCCGGGGCCATAGACAACAAGCTTTGTCAATAGCTCTAAAGTAGCTCAGTGGTTTTCAGACTTTAGAACATATATGAGCCACCAGTGAGAACTTCTGAATAGTGAAGATTCTAGAATAGCAATCCAGGAGAAAATGTGAGCCCTGTGATTTTACTGAATTCATTTATCAGTTCCAGCGGTTTTTTGGTGAAGTCTTTAGGGTTTTCTCTATAGAGTATCGTGTCATCTGCAAATAGTGGAAGTTTTACTTCTTGCTTGCCAATTTGGATGCCTTTATTCCTTTCTCTTGTCTGATTGCTATGGCTAGGACTTCCGGTACTCTGTTGAATACGAGTGGTGAGAGATGAGAGTGGGCATCCTTGTCTTGTTCCTGATCCTAAGGGAAAAGCTCTGTTTTTCCCCACTGAGGATGCTCTTAGCTGTGCATTTTTCATACATGGCCCTTACTGTTCCCTCTAAACCTACTTTGTTGAGAATTTTTATCATGAATGGATATTGTGCTTTGTCAAATGCTTTTTCTGCATCTGTTAAGATGATTATATGGTTTTTATCCATAATTCTAAGTTTTCTAATAGCTGTGTATTTTACTACAATTAAAAAATTGTAATAGCCACATTTTAAAACGTAAAGGTCAACAGGGAGATTAATTTTTAAGACTTACTTTATCCCAATATATCCAACATGTTCTGCATGTTTCATTTCAACATATGACCAGTATACAAATGACTAATGAAATCCTCTCTTCTCTTTTGCTTATTCCAAGTCTTCCAAATCAAGTGTGTATGTTACATGGCAGCACATCCAATGCAGTCCCTCACATTTCAGGTGCTCAAAGACCATCTAGTGGGATCTCGAGACTCCCATTCTGCAGTTCTAGAGCCTTCGCTTTGAAAACTCAGAAGCTTCCCTTCCTGCCCCCTCCTGCCTTGAGCCACTTCCCTCCAGCACCAAAGTCCGTCCCTACTTTCTCTAATCCAGTGCTGGCTGCACACTGCAATCAGCTAAGAGGCTTTAAAACATCCTGACACTGGGATCTCCCCCCTCCATCCCCCAATGTTCTAATGTCCAGGGTCTGTGTGCAGCCTGCACAGAGCGGGATTTAAATCTCTCTGGGTGCTCCTAGCATCCAGTTCCACCCATCTGCGGGGGCTCATGGTCCCCTGCAGGACTGTCCACACTGAAAGACCACAGCTCAGCACCTGCTCTAGAACCCACATTGGCCACCACCAGCTGGGATCTGGTTAGAAATTCGAAATGTCGGAATCCCATCCAGACCGGCCAAATGAGAACCAGTGATTTAATAGGATGCCCAGGGGTTCCTAAGGATAGTGAAGTGTGAGAAGGGTGTACCCTCTGGCCTGGGGTACACCTGGTGCAACTCCTCAAAAAGGAGGGGGAGGCTGTACACAGGCTACCTCACTGGACGTCATGGGGCTTGCTCCAGCTGGCTGTTAACACCTTCTGCCCTATGCCTGAGGAACTCACTTACCCTCACTGAGCCACAGTTCCCACAGCCAAAAATAGAGGGACAGCGGCATGGTCGGAAAAGGAAATCTCTTGACCTGCCAAAGCATTTTGTTTGGTTAACAGCTTTCAAATATTGGATTTGTTCCTAACACGCAAAAAAGGGAATTTTGACCTAAAATACCAAAATTCTAGTTTCTCCTGAAAAATTAAGAGACTCTGCTTTTCTTTTTTTTAAATAATTTTTATTGTTATGTTTAATCACCATACATTAAATCATTAGTTGTATTTTTTTTGTGGTGACCTGTTCTTTTTTAATGTTTTTTTTAATAATTTTTATTGTTATGTTAATCACCATACATTACATCATTAGTTTTTGATGTAGTCTTCCATGATTCATTGTTTGTGCATAACACCCAGTGCTCCACGCAGAATGTGCCCTCTTTAATACCCATCACCAGGCTAACCCATCCCCCCACCCCCCTCCCCTCTAGAACCCCCAGTTTGTTTTTCAGAGTCCATCATCTCTCATGGTTCGTCTCCCCCTCTGACTTACTCCCCTTCATTCTTCCCCTCCTGCTATCTTCTTCTTTTTCTTTTCCTTAACATATATTGCATTATTTGTTTCAGAAGTACAGATCTGTGATTCAACAGTCTTGTACAATTCACAGTGCTCACCATAGCACATACCCTCCCCAATGTCTATCACCCAGCCACCCAATCCCTCCCACCCCCCACCACTCCAGCAACCCTCAGTTTGTTTCCTGAGATCAAGAATTCCTCATATCAGTGAGGTCATATGATACAAGTCTTTCTCTGATTGACTTATTTCACTCAGCATAACACCCTCCAGTTCCATCCACGTCGTTGCAAATGGCAAGATTGCATTCCTTTTGATGGCTGCATAATATTCCATTGTGTATATATACCACATCTCCTTTATCCGTTCCTCTGTCGAGGGACATCTTGGCTCTTTCCACAGTTTGGCTATTGTGGACATTGCTGCTATAAACATTGGGGTACACGTACCCCTTCGGATCCCTGCATTTGTATCTTTGGGGTAAATACCCAGTAGTGCAATTGCTGGATCGTATGGTAGCTCTATTTTCAACTGTTTGAGGAACCTCCATACTCTTTTCCAGAGTGGCTGCACCAGCTTGCATTCCCGCCAACAGTGTAGGAGGGTTCCCCTTTCGCCACATCCCCGCCAACACCTGTCATTTCCTGACTTGTTAATTTTAGCCATTCTGACTGGTATGAGGTGATATCTCATTGAGACTCTGCTTTTCTAACAGGCTCCTGGTTGATGCCAGTGCTGCTGGTCCAGGGACACACTTTGAGGAGCCAAGTGTCAGAGTGCTCACGAGCTCTGCGTGAGACCTCCACAGTGTCTCTTAAGTCTAATGGGCAGGAGTTTGCCCAAAGTTGCACCCATTGTGAGAGACCCCTAAGTCTGAAAGAGTCTCAGCAAGTTCCACTAAAACGCCATGAATTTCCATGCCAACCACGTACAAAGCCACAGTGAGAAAGGCTGCAGGTGATCCCATTGGGTGGTGTGACCACCACCAGACTGCTCATCTACTTTGGCCAACAAGGCTTTGCTGGTGGTCACAGGTGGCCCAGCCACTGCAGAGTTGATGCTTGCCTGCCCTGGGCAGGAAGCAAGTTCAGGTAGAGACCTTGGCAATGTGAACTCCACTCCCCACCACCCATATACAGTGGATCAAGGGCTTCACCTTCTTCACCTTCCCAGCAGACCCGGAGCCCCCCAGACTGTGATCTGGCCATTCCCACTCACCCCTTCCCCCCCGCACCTGACGCCGCCTGATACACATGCTGAATGGGTGAACAAATGTGCAGTTTTCACAACACATCATCTTAAGTTGGTCTCCCTTGGCCATCCAGACCTTCTAGGGCTCCCTGTTATCCCTCCCACTGTTTACTTGTGAGTGTGCAAGGACCACGACCCACGTCACCAGTGTACTCAACACAATCTTGTTAGAAAAGAGCCTGTTGCTCAAAAGCCACAGGCATGGCTTTTTGAGGCAAAGAAGGAAGGGGAAGGGCAGAGGTTCTCAAGTTCTAGCAGGCATGTTAAATGCGGAGACGTAGGGCTTCAGCTTAGACCCCAGCATCTGCATTTTAACACACTACCCATGACATTCTGGTGCATGGGAGCTTAGGTTTCCTCTGTCACTACTGCCTATCTCTCTGCCTTCCTTTGTTAGTGTGAACCAGCAAGGGGCTTTGTTCACTCATCTGTTACTTCAGCCCACACTGATGAAACACCTACTTCATGCCAGGTGCCACGTTATGTATGGAGGCCATGCAAGAGGATAAGACACAGCACGTGTCCCCAGAGGGCTTGCCTACAGCAGAGAGGGGAGAGTGGACAATCCAGAAAGAGGTTTATGTCCCCAGTGCCACGTGAAGGGCTGGCATGAGGAGCTGTGGGTCAGAGGAGAAGTTGGCCCAGGACATTGGCCAAGACCATCCCCACCAGCAATGGCAGTTTGAGAAGGGTGCAGCCAGGAAAAGCCCAGTGTGGCCAGGATCTGGGATTTCAGCCAGGAACACAGCATGTGAAGTCTGCAGCAAGTGTGAACTGCCCACATTCCGTGAATACAGGGTAAGATGCCCTGGGAAGCTTTGGAATATCACCCACTCTTTAGAACATAAATGAGTATCGCCCATCTGAAGACAGTTGGCAATAAAATAGTCTTTACAGTTATTGAGGGTTTGCCCTGATCCTGCCAACCCCCATGCTTGATTTAAAATCCCTCTATCCAGAATTATTAGTTAAGGGCAGTTTATCAAAGTAAAGATGGATGGTGTAAGCAGATTTTGCTGCTGGCATTCAGGAAAACGTGTTATCCCCTCTGCCGTTCAGCAGAAGTTCTTTAATCATGGTTGATTGAAGGTTACCAGCCTTGAATTATTAGTTAATGGCATCACTGCAAAGGAGTGATTAATTGGACAAGTAAACTTTGCAAATGAACAGATCCTGAGTTGCTGGATTTTTCGTCCAAAGCTGAAATGCGCATTATTTTGACTATCTGTCTTCACAGTGCAAACAAAATCCAGAGCAGAGGCTAACATTTAGCCATGATCTCAGCGCTCTCTGTGCACTGGAGATGTTGAGAAGACAGAACCCAAGGTGCAGTAGAGTCCCCAAATGTTCTGGCTCACCTGTGCCTAGAGAGCTCCCTCATAGATGGCCTTGCCCTGTGGGGCAGCCTGCCTGTGCAGATTCACCTTCTGGGTGGAAGGAAGCATGATTTCAGACACTGTAGCTCAGTCACCCTTCACTCAGCACCTATCCCAAAACACCAGCCCAGCCTGGGCAACACCACTGACCATCCCTGAGGGGCCTGGCTGCCGTTTCCTCGGTACATTTGCTTGAAAGCAAATTATGTTTGTTCCAAAGGAAAAGACTATTCATTTTGTCACCTGCTACTGGGGGACATCCTCCCCCTTTTCCCTCACAGGGAGTCTGGTTCATCCTCAAATCCTCTGAAAGGCAAGGTCAGGAGAAGCAGGACTGCTGTGGACTCCTCAGCCCATTCCCCAGCCTCATGGACCCGCCTGCCTCCTGCCATGCTGCTCCCTCAGCCTGTGACACTGCCTCCCTCCTGGTCGCTGCTCAACTCAGCAGCACATACTGGGGCTTCCCCACCCCCCAGATTAGGCCAAACCCCCTGTCATCACAGCCTCCCTTCTATAGCAAGGACCACAGCCGTGTGTGTGTGTGTGTGTGTGGTCGTCTGATTAATTCTTGTCTTTCCCTCAAGTTGTTCTGCTCCACTAGAACAGACGTCATTGTTTCTGCTCCCTTTGACATCCCAGGTATCCAGTGTTGGGGTTTTAGTGGGTTACTAAGAACCACCAGAGAGAGGCATGAGGGAGGTGGGCAGGTGGGGAGCAAAGTGTCAGCTTTATGTCCACAAGGAGGGAGGCTGCCACCCATTGGGCTCGCCAGCCCGCCCTGTGTGCTATATGGCCTGCAGACTAGACCCTGGGCAGCCCACCCTAGGCAAAATCAGGCTCTGCTTGCCCTGGCCTGCTGCCTCCTGAGTGGAGAGAAGAGAACAGAGAATGCCCAGGGCCCTAGGCATTCGGGAAATAGAAAATACAGGTTGACTGCAGCCATAGATCATTCCTCCCATGGAGAGTGCAGGCAAGGTGTGGTTAGCTGTGCCAAATTAGTAGTGGTCCCCCTTATGGGAAAGTGAGGAGCTGGGGAAAAGGGTCCCCCCAAGACCTAGCACAGGGCTTGGCACAGAGCAAGAGGTGAGTGGATGGAGGAATGGATGGATTTGATGGATAGGTGGGGTAGATGACTGGGTGGATGGTTGGATGGACAGACAGGTGGGTAGATGGGTAGGTGAGTGCGTGGTTGGATGGGTGAATGGATAAATGTGTGGATAAACAAGTAGATGGGTGCGTGAGTGCATGGGTGGATGGACGGATGGACAGACAGGTGGGTAAATGGCTGGGTGGATGGATGGATGGATGGATGGATGGATGGATGGATGGACAGACAAGTGGGTGGGGTAGATGGGTGGATGCATGGGTGGGTGAACAGATGGGTGGGTACTTGGGTAGGTGGATGGAGGGATGGACAGGTAGGTGGGTAATTGGCTGGGTGGATGGAGGGATGGACAGATGGGTAGGTGGATGGGTGGATGCATGGGTAGATGGCTACGTGGGTGAGTGTGTGGGTGGATGGATAGGTGACTGGGTGGGTGGATAGATGGATAGATGGACAGATGGACAAGTGAGTGAGTGAATAACCCAGGAAAGGACAGAAGAAAAAGGTATGGTACTCAGTAGACACAGTACAGACAAAGTCAAGGTGTGGGGACAGCCCTTCCTATGCTGGGAATTATGAGCAGCTGGACAGTGACCTTCAAATAAGTTCTGAAGAAGCAGCTAGGGAGGGATCACTTAGGGCCCTATAGGTCAAGTCTGAAACTCTGGGCCTATGAAACCTAAACCATACTGTCATTTCTCTACCTAAAATCTTCAAGTAGTTTTCCATGCCCAGAGAAATCAGCCCCCATCAACCTCTCCACCCCCTCTGCCCTGGCCAGTGGCCTCCAGCCTCTATCCTCCCTCCCAGTCTGTTGCTTGAGCCAGTGTACCCCTTTCAGCCAAGCCTCACTGCTGCTCCTCTGCCCAGGGGGTGCCCTGCCCCGGCTGGCTCCCACAGGCCTCTGCTCAGCGTCACCCCTCAACCCACACAGAGCACTCCTACACACAAGTGGCTTGTGCATCTGTGCATGTCGTTTGCTGTCTTTGGCCCTTAGACCTTGGCCCCTGAGTGCAAGAATGTTCTGCTCTGGCCAGGGAGCCAGATAGAGCGCCGCATAGAGGACGCTCGTCATTGCCAGGGCAACAAATAGGAACCCCAGAGACAACAGAGTACCACTGGCCATCAGGGAGATATAGCCAAACTTCTGCCTGGAGGAGAGTGTAAGTACTGAGAGCCTAGAGGATCAGAGCCCACAGGTGACCAGGGGAAGAAGAGAAGGCTTCCATAGAGATGGCTATGGAGGCCGGAGAGTTCCACAGGTAGGATGGGTGACAGGACTCCAGGAGAAGGGAACAGCATGAACAAAGGCCTAGAGGGGGCCAGGGAGGTATTTGGTGTAATGACCGCTAACTGGGAGTTGCTGGAGTTTCCGAGAGGGGGAGATCAGGGTCAGGATTTGAAAACCGTTGAATGGAAATCCGTAGGCGCTGGGGAGCCACTGAAGGTTTTCGATCCAGAGAGAGTGTGATGGGGATGTTAGCACCCGATGGACCAGAGATACTGGAAGCAGGGAGACATTTCAGGGAGGAACATGGCAGAGGGGCCAGGCTCTGTGATGCTACATTCATCACAGTGTGGCAGCTTAATGTCTGGAGAGAGAAGGAGGAAACAGTGACAGTGACCAAGGATCAGCGATGGGCGGTCTCAGTCCCTCCAGCTGCTCTAATGAAACGCCACAGACGGGGGGGCTTATAAACAACAGAGGTTTAATTCCCACAGCTCTGAAGCCTGGGAGTCCACCATCAAAACACCAGCAGATTCAGTGTCTGGTAAGGGCCAGCCTCCCTTTGTTCTCCATGTCTTCCACATGGGGAAGGAGCCTCTTTTATAAGGGGCCCATCCATGAGGTCTCCACCCTTGTGACCTAGAGCTTCTCGAGGGCTCCGCTCACAGCTGCTATCACATCGGGAATTAAGATTTCACATCTGAATCCGGGGGAAACACATTCAGTCGGTAGCACAAAAGATCAGTCATGTGCATGTAAAATTTGTGGCCAGTAGGGGAGGACGTCTGTAAGGCCAAGTTCAGTTTGGCCAAGAGCAGGAAGCTCTTCTCATCCCCTTTTAGACCCCACTCAGAAATCAATGTCCTTCTAAAGCCATAAAGGAAAAGACTGATCTATTTGGCTACATGGCGCTTTACATTTTATTTATTTATTTATTTATTTATTTATTTATTTATTTATTCATTCATTCATTCATTCATTCATTCATTCATTTATTATATTAAGTTAGCCACCATACAGTACATCATTAGTTTTTGATGTAGCGTTCAATGATTGATTAGTTGTGTATAACACCCAGGGCTCATCACGACATGTACCCCATTCCCCCACCCCCAGGCCCCTCTGAAACCCTCAGATTTTTTCCTGGAGTCCGTAGTCTCTCATGGTTCATCTCCCCTTCTGACTCCCCCGCACTTCAGTTTTCCCTTCCTTCCCCTGATGTCCTCCGTGCTGTTCCTTATGTTCCACAAATGAGTGAAATACGTGATAATTGACTTTCTCTGCTTGACTTATTTCACTTAGCATAATCTCCTCCAGTTCCATCCATGCAGATGTAAATGGTGGGTATTCATCCTTTCTGATGGCTGAGTAATCTTCCCTTGTATATATGGACCACGTCATCTTTATCCATTCATCTGTTGAAGGGCATCTCAGCTTCTTCCACAATTTGGCTATTGTAGACATTGCTGCTATGAACGTTGGGGTGCATGTGGCCCTTCTTTTCACTACATCTGTATCTTTGGAGTAAATACCCAGTAGCGCAATTGCTGGGTTATAGGGTAGTCCTATTTTTAACGTCTTGAGGAACCGCCATACTGTTTTCCACGGTGGTTGTACCAGCTTGCATTCCCACCAATAGTGTAGGAGGGTTCCTCATTCTCTGCATCCTTGCCAACATTTGTTGTTTCCTGCCTTGTTAATTTTAGCCATTCTAACTGCACCAAAGACCATAAGATACCTAGGAATAAACCTAACCAAAGAGGTAAAGGATCTATACTCTAGAAACTATGGAACACTTATGAAAGAAGTTGAGGAAGACACAAAAAGATAGAAAAACATTCCATGCTCATGGATTGGAAGAATAAACGTTGTTAAAATGTCTGCTGCCCAGAGAATCTATACTTTCAATGTCATCCCTATTAAAATACCATTGGCATTTTTCAAAGAGCTGGAGCAAACAATCCTAAAATTTGTATGGAACCAGAAAAGATCCCAAATTGCCAGGGGAATGTTGAAAAACAAAGCTGGGGGCATCATGTTGCCTGACTTCAAGCTATATTACAAAGCTGTGATCACCAAGACAGCATAGTATTGGCACAAAAACAGACACATAGATCAATGGAACAGAATAGAGTCTCCAGAAATGGACCCTCAACTCTATGGTCAACTAATCTTTGACAAATCAGGAAAAAATATCCAATGGAAAAAAGACAGTCTCTTTAATAAATGGTGCTGGGAAAATTGGACAGCCATATGCAAAAGAATGAAACGACCATTCTCTTACACCATAAACAAAGATAAACTCAAAATGGATGAAAGACCTCAATATGTGAGACAGGAATCCATCAAAATCCTAAAGGCAAACATAGGCAATAACCTCTTTGACATCAGCCACAGTAACTTCTTTCAAGATGCTTTGAATTTCCACATGGAAAAAAATACCAACACATGACACATTGGGAAAATATTTGTAACACATGAGTGACAGAGTTAATAACCTCATATATAAAGAACTATTACAAATAAATAAAAAGGACCACCAACTCATTAGAAAAATGGGCAAAGAAAAAAACCAGGAAGTTCATAGGAAAATCCATGGCTCATAAATATTTTCATATGCTCAACTCATTTCAGTTATAATGAAAGACATGAAAATTAAAAGTACAATTACAAACATTTTTTAAAAATTTTACTCAGACTAATAAAGATTAAAAATTAATGGTTAACACTATTGATGGGAGTGTTGGAGGACAATTTGCCAACAGGTATTAAAATTTAAAAGTGTACAGCCCATTAATCTAGGAATTTCACTTTGCGCATTTTACCTGAACAATCTATTTGTACATGTGTATAAAGAAATGTGAGTAAGAATACTCTTGACAGTATGGTTTGTTGTAGCAGAAGGCTGGAAATCACCTGAATAATCTCAGCAGGGAAGTGCTTATGTAAATTACAATATAATCATACAAAAGAGCAGTATGAAACCTACCTCTAAAAAGTTAGATAACAATGCATGTGTTGATAAGGTGCAATCCTTGAGGTGGACAGTTATGTGAATAAATAAAGGTTTTGGACAGTTTTCGTACTTATTAAAATTAAAGAATTGATATACATACCTATTCAGAAGATACAGTGAATCATAATCACTTCTGGGAAGGAGGAACAAGGGACTGGAATCTTGGAGGGAAAGAAACAGCCTCTTTACAGATTGCTCTTTCAGACTGTTTAAGTTTGACTATGCCCTTATTACACCTCCTTTTAGTCATTGGCATTTCCTTCCCTCCTGGTGCTTAGGGCCCCAATCAGCCTTCCATCCAACTTCTAACTGCATCAAACTTTACTCTCAGCAGCCATGACTTAGAAATACTGTTGAAAAATCTATTTCATACTAAAGTGTTGATGACTTCCACAAAGATGCCACGCTGTAACAGGAATAACGGCAGGATTTCAGGCACTGGGATCTTGCCAGAGAGAACTGTCAAGGGATAGAAGGAAGCTGTCTACAGTTCTCAAATCTCGCTACCTGCCTTGTTCCTCTATGAGCAGGACAGCCAGGCAGGTGTTGAGAGCTTCAAGAGACCCATCTTTCAGCACTGTTGGGGTTGGAAAAAGACAGCCTGCTCCAGAGAAGGGAGGGACCCCCTGGTTGTCTAGAACGGAGCTATTTGAGTATCTTTCTCAAGGGTTGCCTCCTGGCACGGGGCTTAGCTGCACACACTGGGCACCTGACCCAAGCCCCAGCCCCTCCCTTCCCGTGAGGAATGCCTCACCACCAGGAGCCCCTCGCTGGCCCACCTCAACCCTGACTGTCAGTGCAGCTGTTCTCAGGGGAGGTGGAACAGGACATGAGGAGGACCTGTCATCTCCCTGGGCCACAGTTCTCAGCTTTCCTGAGCATCCAAACCCTCAGGGGGACTTCCTGAGACAGCACGCTGGTCTCCACCCACAGTTTCTGATTCTGCAGCTCTGGGGCTGAGCCCGAGAATGTGCATTCCAGTGAGCTCCCAGGCAAGGCTGATGTTGCTGGTCCAGGGCACCCCACTTTGAGAACTGCTGCTCTGGTGGGTGAATGCAGGTTCTGTTCTAGGACAAAGGTCACCAGGAGCCCTGGCTAACACCCCAGGGGGATCAAAAGTATGGTTTCTATTTCAGCCACAGGATCCTGGCCAAATCCTACCTCAAAAATAACCGCTCCCAGGATCATGGCCCGGAGAGCTGGTGCCATGAAACTCAGTCCCACTGGGCAAGGGCTACCTGCATGCTCAGCCCTGGGAGGACGAGCCCAGGCAGGTGAGTGGAGTGTCTGAGGAGTCCAGGGCCAAATGCCCACTGTCCCGTGACCAGCCAGCTGGGTTAGCCTAGGCAGCCTGCCGTGGCCCCAAGCTTCAGCATCCTCGCGAGTGGAACAGAGGCAGTAGTGGCCCTGCGGGGGGCACTTGCTTTAGTAAGTCCTTTCGTAAGGATGAAACAAGACCACACCTGGTGCCCAGCCCGGGCCAAGTACTCAGAGTAGCTGCGGTGAAGAATCCTATTCAAGGGACGCTTGACCCAGTTCTGCCCCTCGCAACTTACTGTCACTCAAAGAGACAGGACTTGTGGGTGGATTAGTTATGGGACGGTTGTGCATGTCTGTGTGGTTTCCCAGAGCCCGGTGCCTTCCTTGCTCATGGCTGTGGCATTCATCAGCCCCCACCGCAAGGCTGATGAGGAGGTGGAGCAGAATCTGCCCACAGCCCCCTCCCCAAAAGAAGTGATTCAGTTCCTGCCCACGTCTGTCCCTCCTCAGAAGCCCAGACAGGAGAGCCTGAGGCCACATCCCAGGCTTGAGTTCTACTTGTGGCTTGCAGTGATTGGAAGGGGAGCCGGCCCAGAGCTGCTGCAGGAGCATTTCAGAGGTGCCTCGGGTTAAAGCCCCGCCTCTTCATTCCCAGCCACCCCAGCACAGACTTGCTGTTAAGATAGTAAAAACAGGGAGGTCTTTGGCTGCATGGCTCTGAAAATCTCTTAAGCAAAGGAACTGAAAGTGGTATTTCATTTGAGCCCAAGCACTAAGAAAGACCTGGCAGAAGCTCAGATCTGCAAGTGTCCCAGGGGCTAGCTGACCTTTGCAGCCGGGCGGCCCGCCTGGTGCCCGAGTTATGGTCGGCTCTTACCCGAGGCCGCCTCTGGAAAGCAATTTTCTAAATGTAATCTTGTAGGCCCATCACCAAGGTATTTTTAACCACTCTCTGTGGTGGCCGCAGCTCCGAGGCTGTAAGCAGGGACTTCAAGGCCAGGGCCAGAGAACATTCTTGTATCATGGGTCCCTGCTCTGGGCTGGGCCAGTTCCCATGACTAATTTAGAACTTGCATGGTTTCCCTCGTGACCCTTCCCCCAGAGGACACAGCTCTTCCCGAGCAGTCGCAGGACAGAATGTGGCCCTGCAGTGGCTAATATTTGCAGCATGTGATCTTGTCCGGCTCACGGCAGCAGAGGGACACCGTTGACCCCGCTTGGAATGGGCAGCTTTACCGACAAACGGAGCCATTCACACGCAGATGGACGTGGAGAGTAGAGCTTCTAGGCTGGAACAGACAGACACGCGCTCTGGCCCTGGGGTTCCGGATCCTCAGCTCCCCTGGGCTTGCGGCCTTCACCATGTTCACACTTCCTCTTATTCTCTGCGAGAATAAGAATCACGTACACAGATTCACTTTCTCGGCCTATGCATTCACTGCAGCTGCATCCTAACAATACCGTATGTTACGTCATGAGCTCGACAGACCACTCATTCTTTTTCTGGTATGCCTCAGAGGAAATTCTCTTAAAGTTTGCAGAAGAAAGGAGGAGGTAAAGAAACTCTTCTGTGTACCTTTGGTAAGCTGCAGTGAAACTAGCCGAGAGGACATCACACTTGAGGTGTGTCGGGCCAGGGCCAGTCGCAGCCAGCAAGGAACTGTGTACTGCCAGGCCAATGCACGTGTCATGCCTTCTGCCATGTTCTCCGTTCTCTCCCTCCCTTTCTCGCCCCCCCGACACACACATACCCTCTGTCCTCCTAGATGACTGACTTGACCTCCGGGGAGATCTTCCCCAGGCCCTAGCGCCGAGCCTCCAAGAACAAGCACGTACCCCCCACCCCATAGCCCTGACATGGCTCCACCGCTGTGGCCACCTGCATGCTGTCCTCCGTCAGCTCCTGGAAAAGACCCTTTTTTGTAAAGGGGTATTAGGAGTGTGAGCTCTGGACCCTCTTCCCAGCTGCGACCTTGGACAGGTCACTTGTGTGCTTTCCCCAAGCTCCATCGTCCTCCTCTACAGAATGGGGTGATGGCATGAGAATCAGATACAGTGGCAAGAGACCTAACATGGCCTGGAGCTCCATAAATGCTCAATAAATACTCGGTGTGTGCATGAATGAATGCAGTCAGTATACAAGACTGCGCTTACACAATAATGCACAGCTTGTTTAAGAGCCACTGAAAATCTTACTAAAAATACAGGTCGTCAGACGCCAGCCCGACTTCCCACGTCAGGCCTGCACCTGTACTCATGCAAATTCTCCACGTGATTGTTCGGGAACTTCCACAGGGACAGTGCTGGGCCGCTAATGACCCCCAAGAACCTACAGGCGGCTGCACAAATACGAAGCCGTATCAGCCAGTACCTTCACAAGCTTATGCACCGTGCAAATGCAGAGCCGGCTCCTCTCTGAAACCAGGGCAATAGGAGGGGGCAGTTAGCATTCAGAGACCATTCCACGGGAATGTGGTTAGGCTGTTCAGGACCCTAAAAAGCCAGGTGTGTTGACATCGTTGCTGCTGCTGGTGGCCTTGCTGATGATAGCGATGGGAGGAGGAGGGAAATGCTGATGATTTCTCAGAAAACCTGTGAGAGAGGCATTACTCTCCTCCTCACTTCACAGACGAAGCAAGCAACAGAGGCTCGAGGTGGAGGCCCACGCGCAGGAGGAATATGGTGGAGACGTAAGTCCTGGCTCCCTCCCAAAGCAAAGCTGGTGTTCTGAACACCTACGTGCATCTTCACACGCTGTGTTCTCATGGTCTGTGGGACCCTGGGGCTGGAGATGGCACTCTAGGTTAGGGCCACATTCAAGTCTTCATAATCCCACCGTCTAAATCAGAATCTCGACTTTAATTTCTGACTAAGGAGCGCAACAGCAGAAATCCATCTGGGGTGGTAAAGGGGCTTTAATATCAACGTGCCCTCCTCCACCCACCAACCTCCCACAAAGACAGATCATGGCCATGGGGCCAGTTCTGGCTGACAGAATTCAAAAGCCACTGTGCCTCCTTCTCTTTTCTTCCACCGTGAACTTGGGGGTCCACTTTGTTCAGTGACCAGCCTTTACCTTCATGAGAAATAGGCCTTTACTAGTTAAGAGAATTTGCGGATGTATCTGTTAAAGCTACCCACATTAACTTCCCTGACTAATACAGAGATTAATTTCTGGGTTAATTTCTCCAACTTCTGCCACCCATTGCAAAGCTCAGAGCTTTATGGTGGCATTTTAATAATTATGGGTATTGAATTATAATACTGTTTATTATTATTATCACTATTATTATCATTATTATTATTATTATTTCCAGCCTGTTTGGCTCTGGAGGAAGAACTCAGTCTTGTTCCATATTAAAAACTGACTTTTGGAAAGAGGCAGGTTTACACTCAACGTCACCAAGGCTACTGAAGCTAAGAAAAGCAGACAGCTCCTGTTGGGGTCTTGATTTACAAATCACATGATAGATTAAGTCAATATGCTTCTAAAATGGATAAAACCTTCAAAACTCAAATCCAGAAAGTGAAAAAACAAAGACCATGGTCACCAGCCAGCTCCGGATAAACACCCAGCAAAAGCTCAGAGCAAGGGTGGTGTAAGTAGCCCTCTCCCTGGGGCCCCTTCCCACTCTGTCCGCCTTTCTTACAAAGAACCTTCATGCGCCATAAAACTGCTCAAAGAATGCAGCAGAATCATATCAACTGCTGGAAATTACAAACAGAATTTCATGAATATGATACTCCTTTCATCTAAAGAACCTGAAGAAGTTTTTACAAATAATTTAATTCAATTAATCCTCAAGTATTAAATTTCAGATGCTGGAATCTATAATTGGCTCTCTTTAAGGAGGAGAAATCTATTACATGCATACATATAGAGAGTCAAACCTTCATGGTCATCAAGAACCTTCTCAAAAGGGGGAGCTTGGGTGGAAGCTGGGGTTTCCACCTCCCCAGCCCGTGTGGCTCCGGACTTCACCACTGACTCAGAGATATTCCCCTGCGGCCCCTGCCCAGCCGGCCCCCTCACCAGCGTGGTCTCTGAGGATGCACAAAGCAGGGACAGCTGCTCCCGGGAAGGGTTCTCTGGGAAAGCTTGGCTCCCAGTTAAAACTTCTAAAGAAAATCATCTCATGAAAGGGAATGTTTTCACTCAGGCTGGCTTCTAGAAACCAGAATCAAGCACACAAGGAAATGCACTGTGGTGCGGGTAACTCTGCCCAAGGGGGTGGCTTCACAAGCACTGTCATGAGGACCCAGCCTCCTTCCCCCCTCATCTCAGCAGCCCTCCACGTTGCCCTCATCCCGTGCCCCTGCCCACGCAGCTCCACGCCTTCCCCTCATGGTCCCTGCAAAGTGGCTTTATCTGCCCCTGCACCTAACACCTTCCCAGCTTCCCATCCCAAAGTGTTGAGTAGAACTCCAGGGCCTGACCCTCACTGGCTCTGCTTGGGTGATAGACTCCTTTCTGAGCCAATCACGGTGGCCGGGGGGAGGGGCTAAGAGTTTTGGCCCTTCAGGATCCTGCACCCTGGTGCCCACAGGGGCTTCCACAGAGGCTTTCTCAGAAGAAGGGTGAAGAGCTGCTGGTGGGAAGGCAGACAGACAGACCCCTGCCAGACCAACACACCAAAGCTCCTCTGCCGTAGTTGATTCCGGAGCAGGATGACGTCCCAGGAACACTGAGGCTGCCGAATCCATGAAAGGAACCCTCAATCTTACACCTTGATGCTGAGGCCCCGGCCTGGGAAGTGCCAGCAACGGGGAGGCAGAGCCCCACCTAGCTGTGAGCTGGACCCTCTTGTGGGCCTTGTGTCTCCTTGTGGTCCTGTGCCTGGCACTGGGCTCTGCTAACACCAGTTTCCATGTCCACCTCCTGCTAACCATGGTGTTGAGTGGTGGGAGTTCATTTTGCCGGATTGAGAGCATTCAACCTATTCTGGCTACTCCGGTTTGGTCTGGATCAGGGGCAAGCAGCTCCTGTCTAATTATCTTTGTTCTATTTTCAGCCCCCAGTGAGCTCAAGAGTGCTTCCATAAAGAGACAGTGTCAGCCCAGAGGAAGTGGCTGAGGGGCCAGGCACTTGGGGAGAGTGGCAGTCCCGCCCCGAGTTAGCACTCTGGATACACATTTCACTCCGTGGCTTAATAGTCCCTCTCCCAGCCCATCTGAGAGAGCACGGGAGTTTTGTTTTGTTTTAAACTGAGATCATCAGCTTCTTGGCCTCTGAACCGTATTTCACAGGGGGCTGTGTGGGTCTGTGGCGGGGTCTCTCCACCCCAGCACTATCGACATTGTCTGTGGTGGGGCTGCCCTGTGCACAGTGGGATGTTCAGCCCCATGCCTGGCCTGGCCAGCGCACCCTCCTCCCCACCCTCCCCCACCATTGTAACAACCGAAAGTGTCTGCAGACATCACCCCATGTCCCTGGAGGCACGGTCGCCCTGGCTGGAACCACGGACCTACGGAACAGCCCCTGGAGCTCTCAGCAGAGGCCAACTCAAACATTCTCCAAACCGAGCTTCTCCCCCGGACACTGGCTGGTGTAGAGTAGATCTGAACTGTCGAGGGGGGGAGGGGTGCACTAAGGCAACGTGAATAAGCATAGCAATAAAACCATTCTTTCTTTTCCCTCAATTGGGTCATGATTTAGTTAGAACGGAGCCTGCAGGGTCTGGGAACGGGAACAGTGGCCCCAGCGGTGTGGTTCCTAAAACCTGAGATCTACTCACTGACCTTCCCCAGGGAGGGCCTCCTTCCTGGGCTCAGATTCACATGTGGCGTTTTATGTCTCCACCTGCGTGACCTCACATCCTCGAGAAATTTCCTCTTGGTTAAAGCAAAGACCCAGTAACATCGGCTCGCTGGGTCCATGCACTCCTTCAGCCGCGGGAGCCAAGGGATCTGACTGTGAGCATCACAAGGTGACAAGTGTAGAATGAAGCTCGTGGCCTTAACATAGACATAGCGAGAACTCAGAGGGCAGGTGAGCATGGTCAGCCCACCCCGTGGCACTGCCCAGGGATGCCCAAGGCTCCAATATCTGACAGGACCTAGGTTCTGCCTGGTCCGGCCACCTTCACACCTACTCCCAGCTCAAAACAGAATCACTGAGGCCCATCACTCACCTGCTTACCGAAAAGTGTCCTAAATGACTTTAGGCAGTCAAAAATCAAATCCAATATCAAAAGGATATGGTGTAGCCAGAGAAAAGGATATTTTTAAAGGATCTGCCACAGGATAGTGACATTTGTAAAAAAAACTTCAAAAACATATTAAGCAAAAATGTAGCACCTTATAAATCCAAAACAGTCATTGTACAAAAATTTGTTTGAACATAATGGAGAAAAAAATCTGTTTAGTGAATTGAATGAATGAACCAAGGTAACTACCCTAAAGCATCACACACATTAGTATGCCATGGTTTTTTTCTATGTATAGGTTGGTTTGTTAGGTCATTTAATTTGGGTTGCTTAATATTCAGTTTGGCTGTAAGTTCCAGACACAGTCTCCCAAGAAACAGTGACCTGTGTTTATTTTTCTCTCTTGTTAAAGTGCGCCGACCCAGGCTCTCACTGTCTACCAGCGTGAGGGACCAGGCTCTTCCTAACACATGCTGCACAGGGGGAAGCATCCATCCCTGTGTCCACCCGAAAGTCCACCTTTACATTTGCACTCCAGGACTGGGTCACCTGGTCACATCTCGTTCAAGGAGGGGCTGGGAAATGTTTTCAGTTGGGGAAGCCATACTCTAGGTAAAACTCAGGGACTTGATTTCCTAGGAGGAAGGAAAGAAGGGTCAGGGGTGGGGGGAGTAGTCTCGGCTACCGTCCACACTTTAGCCACCCACATACCCGTGCACAGCTGTGCGGTTTGCTTCTTGGCCTTCATGTTGGTGGTTTCAGGGATTGCTCTGGGGTTGGACAATCACAGACTCTTCCAGACCAGGCTGCGGTTTCTTTGGCAGAACATTTATTCAAAAACGTATAGACTTGTTTCCATACAGCTCTGTCGAGGCAGTTTCTATCCCTAAAGCATCTAGCCTTGGCTTGTTGGCCTCCACACTGGGCTGAGCCCTCCTGTCTCCCAGCACAATGTCCTGCCCATCCTGAGCTGCTGAAGCAATGGGCTTTGGCTGCAAGCTTCACAAACTGGTAGGATGGGGCACTAGTTTTATTTTCCGCTAAGCATGCTGCTTGGCAGAAAACCATCTCGGTTACTAATGTCATCTGAGAGACACAGCAGTTGCTTTTTTAACCCTGCAAGGCTCCAAATTACCAAGCCCTCGGTCAACTGCAATTGCAGACTGCAGGCAGAGCACATCTCCATTAGCACAGCTGCATCCAGCTCATTCCGCTCCTCCAGCCGCCCGCAGCCACGGTCCCTGTCTCTCTTGTAAAGCTCTGCTAACAGCAGCAAGAAGCAGCTACCACACTTCTACATTATGGGTTTCTCCTGTCATTTCCTACCTCAATCCTTCACAGAACATGGGCTGCTTTTCAAAAACCAATAGGGACCTGCTGCTATGAAATGCTTCATTTCTCCGTAGTCACCGCCACCAGGACTGCAGCCCACAATATCTGAGTCCCTGCCACCTGACCCCATCCATTAAGCCAGTGCCAAATGCTTCAGCTCTGCTTCTGTAGCTCACTGCTGTGGGTCCTTCATTTTGTCATCAGTTAAGATTAGATTTGCCCGTGAGCGATAGAAGCAGAAAATCCAAAGGAGCAGTGGCTTAAAGAAGACATTTATCCTCCCTCCTTTTGAGCCCAGAGGAAGGTGGTCCATGGATGGGTCCAGTGGGGCTCCGTGGCAGCAGGGACCCACATGTGTCCTATCCTGTTGATGTACCGGGTACCACTTCTGATGGCAATGTCCAGGATGGCTGCCCCAGCACCAGCCATCCTATCCTCATCCCAGCCAGTAGAAGAAGAGGGGGAAGAGGGGCGGAGCAAGATGGCGGAGGAGCAGGAGACCTGGATTTCGTCTGGTCTCAGGAATTCAGCTGAATAGGGATCAAACCATTCTGAACACCTACGAACTCAACAGGAGATCGAACAGGAGAGTAGCAACAACTCTCTGAACAGAGAAGCGACCACTTACTGGAAGGTAGGACGTGCGGAGAAGTGAATCCGAGGCGATATTCGGGAGGATAGACGGCGGGGGAGGGGCCTCCGTCGGCGGCTTCTGGCAAGTGCTAGAGCCGCGGAGCAAAAAATCGGAACTTTTAGAAGTCGGCTCCGCGGAGGGACGTCGCACCAGGGGCTAAGCGGGGGGTGGAACCCTCCCGGGACAGTGTGGTCTCAGGACCCTTGGGGTCACAGAAAGACCGGGAGTGCCTGAGTGCGCCAGAGCTCCCGGGTATCGGAGCGGGGAAGCCGGCTGCAGAGACGGAGCCGAGGCGCGGGCTCTCAGCTCGGGGTTGCCATAAACTGTGACCCGCGGCCCAGTCGGGCCACTGCTCCTCCAGCAGGGACCCAACAAGCGGCAGAGCCGGGGAGACTCCCCTTCCTCCCCGGGAGGAGCGGCGCAGGAGCGCACCGCGGGGATCTGCTGGGTTTGGAGACTCTGCGCGGGGTCGGGAGCCAGAGATAGAAACGCTCGGTCACAGGCCGGATGAGCACGGAGTGCGGCCGGAGACCGGGGACACGGGAGTGACTGCTTTCCTCTGGGGGCGCACTGAGGAGCGGGGCCCCGAGTTCTCGGCTCCTCCGGGGGGAGACTGGGAGGCCACCATTTTCACCCTGGTCCTCCAGAGCTGTGCCGAGAGCTTGCAGGGAACAAAACCTCCTGAGAGCAAACCCAAGCAGCTTGCTTACCCGGACCGACAAGGGCGGGGCAATTCCGCCTCCGGCAAAGACATTTGGGAACCACAGCAACAGGCCCCTCCCCCAGAAGATCAGCACAACAGCCAGCAAGCCAAGACCAAGTTTACCCATCAAGGAGAACGGGAGAACTCCAGCGCTAGGGGAATACTGCACATAGAATTCATGGCTTTTTTACCATGATTCATTAGTTTTTCAGAGTTAATTTTTTAACTGTTTTTTGTTTTTTTTTTTGAATTTTTCTTTTTCCCTTTTTCAACAAACATCTTATCAATCCCTTTTTTAAAAAAAACATTTTTTATTTTTCATTTTTAGAGTCATATTTTATCCCTTCAGAGTAGTTACCTTTATTTTTGGCATATATATATAAGTTCTTCTCTCTTTAAAATTTTGAGATACAGTTTCTTCTAACAGATCAAAATATACCCTAAATCACTAGTGTATGGCTTTGTTCTAGTCTCCTGCCTGATCACAGTCTCTCCCATTTTTTTTCTTTTTTTAAATCTTCTTCTTTCTTCTTTCAAACAACTTATTATCAATTCCGTTTATAAAACCTTTTATAAGTTTCATCTTTACAGTCATCTTCTATCCCTTCATTGTATCAACCCTTATTTTGTACATATATAAGTCTTTCTTCCTTTAAAATTTTAGGAGGTACTTTCTTCTAACAGACCAAAATACACCCAAAATCTAGTGTGTGGCATTGATCTATGCACTAGCCTGATCATATTTGACCATATTGTTTTTTTTTTGTTTTGTTCTGTTTTTGTTTGTTTTTATCTTTTTCTTTTTCATTTTCTTTTTTTTTCTCTTTCTTTTTTCTTTCTTTCCCTTTCTTTTCCCCTGGTTTCAGGTCTTTTCTGATTTGTATAGAGTATATTTGCTGGGGACGTTGTTAGCCAGTTAGCATTTTATTCCTCATTTATCTGTTCTCCTCTGGACAAAATGACAAGACGAAAAAAATCACCTCAGCAAAAAGAACAAGAGGTAGTACCCTCTGCCAGGGACCTACTCAATACGGACATTAGTACGATGTCGGACCTAGAGTTCAGAATCATGACTTTAAAGATACTGGCTGGGCTTGAAAAAAGCATGGAAGGTATTAGAGAAACCCTTTCTAGAGAAATAAAAGAACTAAAATCTAACCAAGTCGAAATCAAAAAGGCTATTAATGAGGTGCAATCAAAAATGGGGGCACTAACTGCTAGGATAAATGAGGCACAAGAGAGAACCAGCAATATAGAAGACCAAATGATGGGAAAAAAAGAGGCTGAGAAAAAGAGAGATAAACAACTACAGGATCACAAGGGCAGAATTCGAGAGATAAGTGATACGATAAGATGAAACAACATTAGAATAATTGGGATCCCAGAAGAAGAAGAAAGAGAGAGAAGGGCAGAAGGTATATTGGAGCAAATTATAGCAGAGAGCTTCCGTAATGTGGGGAAGGAAACAGGCATCAAAATCCAGGAGGCACAGAGAACCCCACTCAAAATCAATAAAAATAGGTCAACACCCCATCTAATAGTAAAACTTACGAGTCTCAGAGACAAAGAGAAAATCCTGAAAGCAGCTCAGGAGAAGAGATATGTAACCTATAATGGTAGAAATATTAGATTGGCAACAGACCTATCCACAGAGACCTGGCAGGCCAGAAAGGACTGGCATGATATCTTTAGAGCACTAAACGAGAAAAATATGCAGCCAAGAATACTATATCCAGCTAGGCTGTCATTGAAAATAGAAGGAGACATAAAAAGCTTCCAGGACAAACAAAAACTAAAGGAATTTGCAAACAGGAAACCAGCCCTCCAAGAAATATTGAAAGGGGTCCTCTAAGTAAAGAGAGAGCCTCAAAGCAGCATAGATCAGAAAGGAACACAGACAATATACAGTCACAGTCACCTTACAGGCAATAATATGGCACTAAATTCATATCTTTCAATAGTTTGCCTGAATGTAAATGGGCTAAATGCCCCAATCAAAAGACACAAGCCATCAGATTGGATTAAAAAACAAGACCCATCTATATGCTGTCTGCAAGAGACTAATTTTAGACCCAACGTCACTGCCAGATTGAAAGTGAGGGGGTGGAAAACCATTTACCATGCTAATGGACACCAAAAGAAACCTGGGGTGGCAATTCTTATATCAGACAAATTAGATTTTAAAACAAACACTGTAATAAGACATGAAGAAGGACACTATATCTTACTTAAAGGGTCTATCCAACAAGAAGATCTAACAATTGTAAATATCTATGCCCCTAACATGGGAGCAGCCACTTTTATAAGGCAATTAATAACAAAAGCAAAGCAACACATTGACAACAATACAATAATAGTGGGGGACTTTAACACCCCCCTGACTGAAATGGACAGATCATCTAAGCAAAAGATCAATAAGGAAATAAAGACTTTAAACGACACACTGGACCAAATGGACTTCACAGACATATTCAGAACATTCCATCCCAAAGCAACGGAATATACATTCTTCTCTAGTGCCCATGGAACATTCTCCAGAATTGATCACATCAGGTCACAAATCAGGTCTCAACCGATACCAAAAGATTGGGATTATTCCCTGCATATTTTCAGACCACAATGCTTTGAAACTAGAACTCAATCACAAGAGGAAATTCGGAAAGAACTCAAATACATGGAGGCTAAAGAGCATCCTACTAAAGAATGAATGGGTCAACCAGGAAATTAAAGAACAATTTAAAAAAATCACGGAAACCAATGAAAATGAAAACACAACTGTTCAAAATATTTGGGATACAGCAAAGGCAGTCCTGAGAGGAAAGTATATAGCAATACAAGCCTTTCTCAAGAAACAAGAAAGGTCTCAAATACACAACCTAACCCTACACCTAAAGGAGCTAGAGAAAGAACACCAAAGAAAGCCTAAACCCAGCAGGAGAAGAGAAATAATAAAGATCAGAGCAGAAATCAATGAACTAGAAACCAAAAGAACAGTAGAACAGATCAACGAAACTAGGAGCTGGTTCTTTGAAAGAATGAACAAGATTGATAAACCCCTGGCCAGACTTCTCAAAAAGAAAAGAGAAATGACCCAAATCAACAAAATCATGAGTGAAAGAGGAGAGATCACAACTAACACCAAAGAAATACAAACAATTATAAGAACATATTATGAGCAACTCTATGCCAGCAAATTAGATAACCTGGAAGAAATGGGTGCATTCCTAGAGATATATCAAATACCAAAACTGAACCAGGAAGAAATAGAAAACCTGAACAGACCTATAACCACTAAGGAAATTGAAGCAGTCATCAAAAATCTCCCAAGAAACAAAAGCCCAGGGCCAGATGGCTTCCCAGGGGAATTCTATCAGACATTTAAAGAAGAATTAATACCTATTCTCCTGAAACTGTTCCAGAAAATAGAAATGGAAAGAAAACTTCCAAACTCATTTTATGAGGCCAGCATTACCTTGATCCCAAAACCAGACAAAGACCCCATCAAAAAGGAGAATTGCAGACCAATATCCTTGATGAACATGGATGCAAAAATTCTCACCAAAATACTAGCCAATAGGATCCAACAGTACATTAAAAGGATTATTCACCACGACCAAGTGGGATTTATCCCTGGGCTGCAAGGTTGGTTCAACATCCACAAATCAATCAACGTGATACAATACATTAACAAAAGAAAGAACAAGAATCATATGATCCTCTCAATAGATGCAGAAAAAGCATTTGACAAAGGACAGCATCCTTTCTTGATCAAAACTCTTCAGAGTATAGGGATAGAGGGTACATACCTCAATATCATAAAAGCCATCTATGAAAACCCTACAGCGAATATCATTCTCAATGGGGAAAAGCTGAGAGCTTTTCCCCTAAGGTCAGGAACACAGCAGGGATGTCCACTATCACCACTGCTTTCAACATAGTACCAGAAGTCCTAGCCACAGCAATCAGACAACAAAAAGAAATCAAAGGCATCCAAATCGGCAAAGAAGTCAAACTCTCACTTTCTGCAGATGATATTTTACTGTATGTGGAAAACCCAAAAGACTCCACCCCAAAACCACTAGAACTCATACAGGAATTCAGTAAAATGGCAGGATATAAAATCAATGCACAGAAATCAGTGGCATTCCTATACACCAACAACAAGACAGAAGAGAGACAAATCAAGGAGTCGATCCCATTTACAAGTGCACCCAAAACCATAAGATACCTAGGAATAAATTTAACCAAAGAGGCAAAGGATCTGTACTCAGAAAACTATAAAATACTCATGAAAGAAATTGATGAAGACACAAAGAAATGGAAAAACGTTCCATGCTCATGGATTGGAAGAACAAACATTTTGAAGATGTCAATGCTACCTAGAGCAATCTAGACATTCAATGCAATCCCCATCAAAATACCATCCACTTTTTTCAAAGAAATGGAACAAATAATCCTAAAATTTGTATGGAACCAGGCGAGACCCCGAATAGCCAGAGGAATATTGAAAAAGAAAAGCAAAGCTGGCGGCATCACAATTCCGGACTTCCACCTCTATTACAAAGCTGTCATCATCAAGACAGTATGGTACTGGCACAAAAACAGACACATAGATCAATGGAACAGAATAGAGAGCCCAGGAATGGACCCTCAACTCTATGGTCAACTCATCTTTGACAAAGCAGGAAAGAATGTCCAGTGGAAAAAAGACAGTCTCTTCAACAAATGGTGCTGGGAAAATCGGACAGCCACATGCAGAAGAATGAAACTGGACCATTTCCTTACACCACACACAAAAATAGACTCCAAATGGTTGAAAGACCTAAACGTGAGACAGGAGTCCATCAAAATCCTAAAGGAGAATAGAGGTAGCAACCTCTTCGACCTCAGCCGCAGCAACTTCTTCCTAGAAACATCACCAAAGGCAAGGGAAGCCAGGGCAAAAATGAACTATTGGGATTTCATCAAGATAAAAAGCTTTTGCACAGCAAAAGAAACAGTCCACAAAACCCAAAGACAACCGACAGAATGGGAGAAAATATTTGCAAATGACATATCAGACAAAGGGCTAGTATCCAAAATCTATAAAGAACTTATCAAACTCAACACCCAAAGAACAAATAATCCAATCAAGAAATGGGCAGAAGACATGAACAGACATTTTTCCAAAGAAGACATCCAAATGGCCAACAGACACATGAAAAAGTGCTCAACATCGCTCGGCATCAGGGAAATCCAAATCAAAACCTCAATGAGATACCACCTCACACCCGTCAGAATGGCTAGAATTAACAAGTCAGGAAACGACAGATGTTGTCGGGGATGCGGGGAAAGGGGAACCCTCCTACACTGTTGGTGGGAATGCAAGCTGGTGCAACTACTCTGGAAAACAGTATGGAGGTTCCTCAAACAGTTGAAAATAGAGCTACCATACGATCCAGCAATTGCACTATTGGGTATTTACCCCAAAGATACTAATGTAGGTATCTGAAGGGGTACGTGCACCCCAATGTTTATAGCAGCAATGTCCACAGTAGCCAAACTGTGGAGAGAGCCAAGATGTCCATCGACAGATGAATGGATAAAGAAGATGTGGTATATATACACAATAGAATATTATGCAGCCATCAAAAGGAATGAGATCTTGCCATTCACAACGACATGGATGGAACTGGAGGGTGTTATACTGAGTGAAATAAGTCAATCAGAGAAAGACATGTATCATATGACCTCGCTGATATGAGGAATTTTTAACCTCAGGATACAAACTGAGGGTTGCTGGAGTGGTTGGGGGTGGGAGGGTTGGGGTGGCTGGGTGACAGACTTTGGGGAGGGTATGTGCTACGGTGAGCGCTGTGAATTGTGCAAGACTGTTGAATCACAGATCAGTACTTCTGAAACAAATAATGCAATATATGTTAAGAAAATAAAAGAAGAAGTTAGCAGGAGGGGAAGAATGAAGGGGAGTAAGTCGGAGGGGGGATGAACCATGAGAGACGATGGACTCTGAAAAACAAACTGAGGGTTCTAGAGGGGAGGGGGGTGGGGGTACGGGTTAGCCTGGTGATGGGTATTAAAGAGGGCACGTTCTGCGTGGAGCACTGGGTGTTATGCACAAACAATGAATCATGGAACACTGCATCAAAAATTAATGATGTATGGTGATTAACATAACAATAAAAAATTTGAAAAAAAAAAAGAAGAGGGGGAAGAGGCAGGCACATCTCCCCTCATCAAGGACACTTCCTGGAAGTTGCTTCCGTTGGCCAGAATTTAGTCACATAGCCGGAACTGGCTCATTGGAAGATGGAAAATCACTCCCATTCTGGATGGCAGAAAATTCAAGATTCTTTCATTACGGAAGGAGAGGTAATGAATATTTCAGTGCCAGTATTTCTCCTGTTCCCCTAGCTCCAGGGTTCTCGCTCCTCCTCCTCCTTTTTTATGGCAGTTATTTGGCCTCTGACACACACATTTTCGAGGAGGCAATGACCAGACAAGGTGTGCAGTCTTCCACCCACGTGTCTTCCTTGAGGAGGGAGCTGTTGCTACACCTACTTCACAGGGACATAAAATGAGAGTTCTTGGGCTAATGTTTCAGTTGGGGAAGTTCTAACAACTGAGAGAGTTTCTGTGTTCAGTATATCATAAAAGTAAGCAAAACAAACACCTCCGATGAAAAGCACCATAAAACCAATGAGATTGTTAATGCAAATGGGAAACCAAAATTGATGAAATGCAAAATAAATATTTAACTTCTCAGAGGGCAGCTATCTTTAGACTGCTAAGTAATTCGGAGGCTAATGTTCTTAATAAAATCACATTTTCCCTGAAAATATTTACTATTTCTGTTTTATTGCCTTCTTCATTGCCATTAATAAGACTTGATTTAGGTCACAAATATATGTAAATTCCACTAGAGGCAACATTTTCACCAAAATCTCCTGAGGCTGACATATCTAATGGAAACTTTTTAAAGCATGTACATAGACTTGAGAATGAACTTGGGAGAACATCCATGAACACTCCCTGTAGATGTCAGTTGGGGAAAGTGATATGTAATATAGATGAACATCCTAAAGGGAAAGGCTATATGCCAGGTGTTTTCATAAACATACCAATGGGGCCATTTTCTCCACTGTACATTATACCCCCAAAGCCTGAGACCTATGAAAATGGTCAAGATCTGAAAAACATATATATTGGCTTCAAAATTCACTAATGGAGAAGCAAAATTAATAAATGTCTAATTAAGTATCTACAAAATAGAATACTTTGTTCTCGTTAATTGTTAAATTCAGCATTCATGAATTTTTCATCAGTATTTTATTACTTTTGAAAACAATTAGTTGTGCAGCATCTCATAATGCAAGAATTCACAAATATTCACAACTGCCAAGATTTCATAATCAGTAGTAAATGAAACAAGCTGCCCATAGCCGAAAGCAAACTCACTTAAAACCTTTCAAAATTTGTATGACAGTGTGTCTGTTTTTAACCCAGGGTGTAGATACATCTCCGTATGTTTGATTGATATGGAGTTTCAAAAAAAAAAAAAAAAAAACAAAAGCCTTAAACAAGGGGTTGGCATATTTTTTTCTGTAGAGGGCCAGAAAGTCACTATGTTTGGCTCTGGGGGCCGTACGGCTCTGCTGCGACAGCACCAAAGCAGTCATTGATGACACATAGACAATTTAAGAGCAGAGCTGTGTCCCAATAAAACTTTATTTACAAAATCAGATGGTGGGCCATATCTGCAGCACTGCCGTGGTTTTCTGACTGTTGCTTCAGATCTACAAAGGTCTAATGACCACCTACTGATCCCTGTCAACAATTCAGTCTCAAAAAGTATAGTTCTCTAAAAATTGACTTTTATCCCGAATTACCCAGAAAATGCCCTAGACTCTCCTCCAAATCATTCCAGCATTACACACTCCCCTGTCCTGTTGATGTCCCAGTGCTTCAGAGATGATTTTTCTTCTTTTTCAGTTACCCAGAACACTTGGTGATGAGTGAAGTAACCATGTACAAACACTTGCGATTTCTTTAAAGTAAATATCTGCTCAGCTTCTTCAGAAAGAAAGGGAAGTTGCAACCCTGAGTCAGCTCAAACTGCTTAATGTAATACTTCACTGATGGGACAGAAAAGGTGTGTTTCCCCTGATTGATCCTGGGGTGTGAGAGGGCACTCACCAAAGATGATGCCCATCAATTATATAATTTTTTTAGAATTTGGCCATGGAGTCTTAGATATCCAATGTATTTGTTCAAGTGTCCTGATAGCATTTACAATTTTGCTTAGCTGTTGACTAAGTAAAATTAGACAAGAAAACCCTCTTATTTTTATTACGATCTATTACCATCATTATCATGACATCACTGTTACTATCCGGTCACTCGTGGCCTTCTCCGGGTGGTCCTTTCTTTCGGATCCGTTAAGATTAGATTTGCCCGTGTCGGGGAGAAAATCCGAAAGAGCAGTGGCTTAAACAAGACGTATTTAAACCTCCCTGATCTTGAGTCCAGAATAACGTGGTCAGGGGAGCGGACCTGCGGGGCTTCATGGTATCAGGGACCTGCACCCCCTTTGTCCTGCGTCATACATCTTTTACTCAGACAAGAAAACTCTTTATAGGACACATATCCCGCTATTTAAATTTTTTTTAAAAGAATTTTAAAAGAAGCTCCTCTCCCCAACACACACACTTAAACTAGCAGTAAGTGGACAAGTAATAACCCAGTTAACATTTGGGTTTTGTTTAAAGATAAAATCTAATTGGAATTTATTCATTCAATGGCTACTAAATTCTTTCCCGTCCTTAATAAATGCAGATTACATTGTGTCCATTCATGTGTTACAGCGTGTACTGCTTTTTAAAGTGTTTTAAAAGTGTTACGCATTATCCTTTGTCTTAGAAGATATTTATTTACTCAAAAAGTGAAAAAGAATCTGTTTATTTCTTGGCAACCACTAAAAATACTGATCACAAATATTACAAAAGACATTCCCCTATGCATCTATTTTATTACTTAAACTGAAGCAGAATCATAATTATAGAAAGGTACATAGTTACTAAAAGCAATCCATTTTCATTTTTCCCCAGTATTACCTGTTGCTACCAAATTGCTATATAATCTATTAGTTATCATTTCATTTCCCCTCAGAGCAGGGCTGCTAATAGAAACAAGGTATTACACAATTAAGATTTCTCTAAAAATTCACATTAAAAAAAGCGCATGACCTGTTGTTTTGCTTTGGTTCTAGACTTCTGCTCTGAAAAGATCAGAGCATTTCATCCAGGCTTGTGGTTACCCTCGTGTTAGGGAGAGGAGGGTTTTAAGGAGGAGGAAGAGGAGGGGGGGGAGAAGAATGTCCTTGAATGGTGATTACCCTCCATGAATGATTCCACTTCTCCAAAGTGTGCTTTTTTAGGAAAGAACACTTGACTTAGAATATATGTCTTCAGTGGAGCAGCCTTTGAAGCCCACAGGTCCGGCTCTGAGAAGGTAAGAGAACTGAGGCTCTCTGCCCTTTCACACTCTCCCTCCTCCACGTAGACGTGCGGCGCGTCCCCAGTGTCACCTGTGAGCGCGTCCATGCCACAGAGCTTCTGGAGAAAAGCCAGGGAAGGAGACGGTAAGCGCTGGGTCCTTCCACACCTGGCCCGCCCTCTCCAGGCTCCACTGGAGGGACCCCCAATGCCGTGCAAATGGCAGGCTGTTCTCTGCCCCCCGCTGTCACAGACTCAGAAACGGCAGCCCAGCCGAGGGGAAAGAGAGCCCCTGCCCACTTCCCAGCTGCTTTCTGGGAGAGGCTGAGGCAATTTCATCCTGGCTTCGCACCCCCTCCTGCCTTCTCCGTCACCCGGGCCCTGATGTCGCCCCTCCTGGCATTTCCACCTGCTGTCCCTTCCCCTTGAGTGACCACCCCCACCTGCCAGCCTCCACTGAGCAAACTCCAGCTCATCCTTCAGGACCCAAGTCACCTCCCCGTGAAGATTTTTGTGGCTTTTTCTGGTCTGAGGGACTCAGTAAACGTTTGTTGGATGGACGTACCAGATTAAAGGGCTTTCACCTGCTTGCTTTTGAACACCTGGAGAAGAATGCAGTCTGCACCTGAACCACGCATCAGCCCAGGTGGGAGAGGGCATGGCCAGAGTGTTCTAGGCTGTCACTCACTTCTGAGGGGAGGAGCTCACGGAGGGCGTGAGGACGTGCAGAGCCAAAGGGCTCAGGGCGCGAGGGGGCGGGAGGTGGGGGAAAGTCGGAAAAAGGAAGTGCTGGAGCCCTGGGGACCACCCAGGTCCCCGAGCTCCCAGCCAGCTGTCCCCAACTTCCTCGGGCTCCAGGAGCCCCTCCTAAGCTCTGTTTTCCAGCCCTGCGTCTACAGGTGGCACAGGTAGGCCCCCGCATGCGTCCGCGATCGCTTTGTTAATGGGTGTATATTATAAATGTCACTGTGCTCAAAATGGGTACTAATAAGAAGCTGCTCTTATCTGTTTTTCTTATAATGACGTTCTTCCCACGATCTCATCTGAACAGAAGAATTTTGCTCCTGAAAAGATTTAGGAACAAAATCAACCAGAGGGCCTCTGTGACCCCCTTAGCTCAGAACTTCTGTAAGCCTACAGAGAACACAGAGGAACATTCAGGCCTTGGCCAAGTTCTTAGCAACTCAGCAGCAAAAAGAATCTGCCAGGGACTGAAAAACTCTATGCTTCCGAGTCTAGATGTGTGTTTTTTAATTACTTCTAATTCATTTTTCCACACAGACCTCTCCTTTTATTTTTATGTTGGGTATATTTTTTCACATTTCTAATTTTCAGGTCTTCTCACAGCGGTTAGCAAGGTAAGGTAACCCTTTCCATAGTGACACCTTCACCTGTACTTACAGGAGTAGAATATTCATTTCTTCCTCCTCTTGGCTCAAAAAGCATGTCATAACCCTTAAATTTAAAAAGGATGAAAAATACATAAATAAGTAAAACAAAAGTAACAAGGATGAGAATGTTACTGGTTTCATATAAATTACCCAAGGATGCAGACATATGACTAGAAATTCTTGCAATCATATTGCTTTTAATTTCTGCACTAAAGGTACCATAATTTTCGTGAGCATAGCTATCCATAGCAAAAATCCATGGGCAAGCTTTTTGGTTGCTTGGTGGGGATGGAGTATGGAAATTTGAGATTTTCAAGTCCCATCTTTGGTCCACAAAAGCCCAGTAAGCCCCACGTTGTGCCATGGGCCTGGCCTCAACATTTGTGAATGAGGTAAATTCATCCCTAGGACCCAAAAATGGCTACATAATTTGCAGTAACCAGTGCAAAATTAAAAATGTGGGACCATTTGTCCAAATATTAAAACTTTCAAGATGGTGACCATAGAGCTTTAAACCAAGCATGGGGACCCGTGTGACTGCCCAGGTCCATCCATGCCCATGAAGCCAGCCCTGCCAGGGCCAAAGGGACACATTTATGAATGCATAAGCCCTTTCAAGGGTGGGTTCACAGCATCATCTTTGTGCAAAAAAGAACAGCATGTTTTTATTTTAGCTCAAACACAGCCCAAGGAAAGGTAATGAAATTATAGAGATCTTGAATTCTTTTTTAGAAGCTTTCCATCACAAAAATTGTAGCTTTTTGAACCTTGAATATCTCTTTTAGTAACTGTCAAAAAATTTTACATTTTTTTGTTAAATTAGTACCTATTTATACTGGGGGAGTCCAAATAAGGTCTGTATTTGAGACCTCTATTAATAGTGTTACACCAAAGTCAGTTTTCTAGTTTTGATAAAGTATTATGGTTATGTTATCCTCGGGGAAAGCTGTGTGAAGGGTACACAGGAACTCTCTGACCTATTTTTACTTCTTATGAGCCAAATTATTTCAGAAAAATCATTTCATTTTTTTAAAGATGTTACTATTTAAAATAAGAGCCATGCCCAATGTGGGAATTGAACTCATGACCCCGAGGATCAAGAGTCACATGCTCTACCAACTGAGCCAGACAGTCACCCCCAGAAAAATAATTTTAAAAATCAGAGCAATAGTTCTAGAATTTGTCATAGAGTATATGAAGACATGATGCAGGAGGATGTTAGGGCTTATTTGGCAGGAGGGCTGAAATTTGATTGGGGCCAAAGCCATGCACTTGTAACCTTACAGATGATCTCAGGTACCCTCAGATGGACATGAGAAAATGTATTTATTTGTGGGTGTTCTAAAAAGCATCATATTTGATCAGAACTATCAAATAACAACTCTTTAACAACCAACAATAACCTTAGCTAGGTACATAAGTGAGAAGGTTTTCATTGACTTGTGTTTGTTCTACTGGTATCACAGAATCTTCTAGAAGGGCCACCCCTCAAGGGAACCAACTGTCAATCATTAGGGGACTTACCACAACAGGTAGTGAACTTCTGTAATGCACTGAAGTCCCCGAGACAAAGTATTCCTTGTCCAGTGCTCTTGCTGCAGGTGGTAACATGTCCTGTAGATCCTAGGGGGAGACACTGATTTACTCAGAAGATATGTGTCCTTACCACACCTTTCCCTTGCTCTGTGCTCATATGCACATAAAAGCTAGCATTTTGATGAGAGGGAGAATGGGAGTGGAAGAGGGAAGGTGGACAGATGCAAGAGAAGACTCTCGAAACAGAGCACGTGGCCGGCCATGACTGTAGGCGGGGACTCTAATGTTCCATCTGTAATGCCGTAGATCCGCGAACATCGAGTATGTGCACGCATAAGACCTAGCCAGTGACGCAGACAAATGAAACTCTCTAGATTTAGGGATGAGGCTGTCAGCAATTTCTGCTTTGGGTGTCTATTATTTTATGAGTCCCTTCAATAATGAAACAAAATTTCAAAGAAAAAAGCTGGCAATGGATCTTAACAATGGTTAAAGATAGTCCATGCTTTGCAGCATGGATTTTAAAATATCAGGTTACCCAATAAATCATGTGACAACTTAACTTAGGGAAGGTGTGTAAATGGTAGCACAGTTAACCAGGTACCATAGGTGCAATTTCTATCCGCGAGGTGCAGTGAAGGGAACACAGAGACACATGGAGAAATAGGAACCAGAGACCTTGGCTTCCTCCCCGGTAGACGGGGAAAGGTAATTACCCTCTCCCAGGGGTTCTGGTGAAGTGTCCGTGAGATGGTGCTTGCAGGGTGCACACCCCAGGGTACGGTCAGTAAATCAGAGCTGTTCTTGTGTTATCAGGAGCGATTCTTTTGGCTTCTGGGAGCTAACAGACCAGTCAGGGAGGAAGTACCACCAGCCCAGCTCACACAGTGTCCATGTGCAGGAGAAAGGGCAGTGCTCCCCCAGGAGCATGGATTGGTGGACGGAATGCCCGCTGGGCCTGCCCCTGCTCACCCACAGCCAGGCACCTGCTCAATGATTTATGGCAGCCCTGGATTAACTCACTGTTTTTGAAGTGGGATCATCTACCCCGTAGAGAAGGGAGGGTTTAACCAGTTTGGGAACACGGGCTTAAATGACGTTGAATTGCATGGTGAGAAAATTATTCCCCTTCTGACTCCTCATCCATACTCCTAATGATGGAGGTCTCCGTCTGGTACCAGCATGGCTTTCCCATCTCTGCCTTCCTCACAGACCCTGTGCCTTTGGCAGGTGGCGTTTTCTACCCAGAATTATTGGGCTCTATTTCTGTTGTGTCTATTTCCCACTTCCTAGCTCTGCGCGGTGGCAGTATCGTAGCCAATGAGGTTTATCCGAGGCGCGATTATTGCTATTTTCCACTTCCTTCTCTGTTCTTCATACCAGTAAAACTGTTTTTTTGTTTGTTTGTTTGCTGCTGAAATATAGAATACCCTGTTTAAAGAAAGGTACTTCATTTGGACAGAAGTCCATTTAGAGAAAGAAATACGGTAGAAAGTGCACTAGCATCCGTGGCATATGCACGCGGCAGAAAGTCGTGACAGTGGCACTGGCCAGGCTGAAATTTGGGCCCGGGGTCATCAGATGCTGGGTTGACCTGCTGGGTTGTGTGGCGTCATGGGGCTTTGCAGGTGAGGCCGGGGTGCAGGCAGGCGTGGAGCCGGCTTGCCCAGGGACCTCATGGATGTGGGGGCAGGGTCATGTTCACTGCCATGGAAACCCTCCGCAAAGCCACCTCTCTGTCCAGACCCAAGCAGCAAATAGGCTGCGCTTACCTCAGGACCCAGCTCAGCCCCGGCCTCAGCTATGTTGAGCAATAGGACTGGCACCTGAGCCCTGACATCTGGCCTTTCCTGTGGGACACACATGGAGAGAAATACGATGGGGTTGAAATTACAGACAGCAGAAATAAAAGCACAGAGCAAGGAATGACATCCCAAACACGTATCAATGTCATCACAGAAAACATCCAGACCCTGGAAAATACACCTATCCCATAAACCCAGAGGACTCCTTTGGAATTGCTGGTGGGGAGGTGGAGTTTCTTGTTGATCTGTGTCTCATGGGGAGTGATGGTAAAAGAACTCCTATTTTGATAGGGTCTCAGAATCTAAAGCTCATTATCTTCCAAGCCTGGTGGCAATGTTCTCGAGGTCCCCAGGGTTGGGTGGTGCCATGTGTTCATTCTTCAGTGAACACACATCTACCAAGGGCCCAAATGTTGCTGGGGCTGGATTTCTCTTCTCAGAGGGGAGCATCTGTGCAATTTTGCAGACATGACAAGGTGGTAGAATCATCAGTAGCATCTTGGATGAAGTGAGTCCTCCCAAGAGCACAGAATGTCCCTGGGTGTGCGCATACGCATGGAATAGTCACATAAGATGGATGACTGAGGAGAAGTGTGTTCACTTTGAAATGGCCTGACTTACCAATGGTTACAAAGACATAATTAGTAATTACTGTTAATAATACTAATATTGGCAGCCGCTTTTATTGCATGCCTGCCAATGCCCTAGCCTGTGCTAAAGATTTCAGATGTTGATTAAATCGTGCAATAAACCTGAGAGAGAGAGAGCATTATTAAGCTCTCTTTATATATGAAAGCCAAGGATTTGTTAGCTTCTGTGTTGGATAAGCCACAGTTTTGGGATCCAAACCCAGATTTGCTGGATCCCAGGCGCAGAGCCTCGAGGATATGATGGTAGAAGCAAAGGCATGTCCCGAGCTGTGAGTAGGAGACAAGGGGAAAACATCTTGGGACAAGAAGGGCACAGAGGAAGGCTCTCTCGTCCCTCTGACAGCTGGTCCTTGACCGGTGCCATCTTGCCACCAGAAGCCCCCCCAACCTGCCTGGCCCCAGCCCTGCAACGACCAAGCCGCCCTTCCACACCCTCTGCTTCTCTAGCTGCTTCCTTCTCCCCGAGACACAACCACTGAGCCACTGGCCAATAAGAAGAGCACCCGAGCCCATCACCACCTCTTCCACCTTGGCTATGCCCGCAGACGCTGCTAGGGGAGGCAAGTTCCCCACTGGTCTCCTCTAAGCTCAGCTGCCTCAGCCCCGTCCCGTCCCCACACGGGAGGCTGAGCTCAGCCCCTGGGCCCAGGAGCCATGTCCATTTTCCTGGATGACTAAGCATCAGAGCAGAGTGAAACTGCCCAAGGCAAGGGATCCTGTCTGCCTCATGGAGCACTGCTATTTGTTAAGATGGTTTCCTTCTCAAAATTACCCAAACGAAACAGTGAAGTGCGGCTGTCATTGCTGGGGTGGGGGAATTTTTCTGGGGGTCCAGTGTCTGGAGAGTTTGGACTGTACCTCCTGCCTTCTGGACCCCACACCAGGAAGGGCTCAAAGCAGGCCCGCCTGCATGCACACCCCTACCATTGCCCAAGGCTGTCACTTCCCCCTTCCATCATGCTAGGAAGGAAGAGAAAATGTGAGAAGGACCCAAGGGGTCTTAGCCGGCCCCCAGCTTCTCCGATCACCAATCACTTTTTAGAATATCTCCCTATCTACTCCAGCATAATGCCAAAGTTAATTGGACTGTCTTTTCTCAAAGTCATCTTACTTGCTGTAACATGTGTCATCCTTCCAGGAGAAAATCGTGGGTGGAGATCTAAGACAACAGGATGGGGCCACCTGTATCCTCTGTGCAGGAAAGACTGTGTTCCCTTTGGACATTTCTTTGGCTTTCAGTTTCTAGACCAAGCACCCTTAGTTCCAGGTGAAGACAGACTAGAGAGCTCACAGTGCCTTCATCTGGTTGCCCGGCTAACCCCAGCCCAGGACTGTTGTGAGGATACACGGCAAGGTCAGCATCAGCAGGAGCAGCTTTGAAAATCCATCAGTTACCTGCTGATTACCTTGTGTCTGGGGAAGGGTGAGAGGTTTTCATGGGCACGTCGTCTTTGATCAACAGCCGATCTGTTAGGTGGATTTTTATCCTCCTTGGTTCACAGGGGAGGATGTGGGGCTGAATGACATGCTCAATGAGGTGAAGCTAATGAGAAGCAAAGCCCAGGTCTTGTCCCTGCCAGACCAGCGAGTTCTGTGCCCAGCCTCAGCCGGGCAAGGTTAGAGGGGCGGGCGCTGCCTCACCACCACCCCAGGCATTTCATTAGTGAGCCTGACACACTTCCATCTAGAGAAAGTCCCCCTGGTGAACAACATCTCCCCCTAAGCAAGGCTTCTCCACCTCAGCATTGCTGGCGCGTTGGGCCAGACCCTTTGTGCTGGGGCCGTGGCCTCTCTGCATCCACTGGAAGCCAAAACCATGTCTTCCCACCCCAACCAAGTTGCCACCATCAAAACTGTCTCTAGACATTGCCAAACATCCCCTGGGGGGCAAAATCGCCCCCAATTGAGAATTGCTGGCCTAAAATAATCATTCAATTTAGTTGAGTTGGACAGTTTTCATAGGAATCTTTTTCCCATTTGCTACTCAAATATAAGTGAGCGTGAAGAAGTGACAGGGGGCTCGATGGGTGGAAAAACATGTGCATGGACTACGGACATCACTGTCAGGAAACAGGAAGCATTAGTCTCCACTACCTGGGTTGAAATGGCTTTGCTCTCATCGTTATACATGTTCAGAGTCTGCAGGCCTTCCTCAGAGCTTCTGAGCCTGACTTCGGATACAAAATAGTATCGCAGCAGGAACAGCAGAGTGGCTATAATGAGACAGAGCAGGGAAATGAGTTGGGCAGCTCATCGTCATCAGAGGTTTCAACAGGATCTTGTTCTGATGACTGGTAACTCAGCCATGAACAGACATGGTCAGCTGTGTCTTGATCATCTCCATAGCTATATAATGAGTGTGGCTTGGGGCACAAGTCGGTGCTAGATAATTATTGGTTGAATTGATCAATACCATGTGACCAATAACATTGTATTGTTTATTTGAAAATTGAGCTTGCTTATTCGTGTTCTGCAAGCCCAGGAGCCTAGATATCTGCACATTGCTGCCCCCAGTGTTACTGCAAACCACAGTGTTCCTCTATGGGGTCCATTGCTATAAATTGCTGTCCACTGAATTTCTAGTAGCTGCTTTTGCCAGACAGGTAGCATGTCTGAGTCTCTGAGACTCTGATGAGCCTAAGGGTCATTCTCAAGGCACCCCACTGATCTCTGCCATCTTCTGCTCCCTGGCCCAGAGGACTCCACACTGCTGGCTTACAGCCTGGGAAGAGGAGCCACATCCCCAGGACAGCCGCTGCAGACCACTGACCTGCCAGAATCATGAACGCTGCACAGAGAGGGGCCAGGGTGCCCACGAGGAGCCCAGTTCCTGTGACTGCGACTAATGCCTCCACACACGAGACTCCACCGGGACAGAAACAGACCCTTACATGGACAGTCTGCTTCTGGGAAAGTCCCTGTTTGTCTCTGATGACCAGTGGCACCGAGTAATTACCCAGTGGGAGGCTTCTCAACATTAAAAGTTCAACTGACCGACCTGCAAAAGAGAAACAGACTTTGCATGTGTTGACTTGCTCATTTGCCCATCTACTCAACAGAGATTTACTAAGTCCCTCCCATGCACCACGGCTCTGTACAAAAGTTAGCCAATTTTGGACTTAGAGGGAACAGTCACCAAGACCACGCTCACTTCTATCTGACACCAGCTGTGTGTCCAGGGGTTCTCAAGACCGTGCTCAGGTTTGAAAGTTCCCTAGAAGGACCCACAGAACTCACTGAAGGCTGTGCACTCATCATTATGGTTCATTGCAGCAAGAGGTTATGGATTAAAATCAGCCAAGGGAAGAAGCACAGAGAGCAGAATTCAGAGAAGCACCAAACACAGAGCTCCCAGTTCTCTAGCAGAGTCACGACAGTGTCACTTCCCACATCAGTAAGTGACATAATGCTTAGAGTGCTGTCAGCCAGGGAAGGTCCCCTGAGCCTTGTGTCCAGGATCTTTATCAAGACTCAGTCATGTGAATCTGGTTGGCCATCCAATGGCTGACCTTGGTCTCCAGTGTTGCTGGATGCCCAACGGATGCCCACGTGACCCAAAGCCCCCACCCTAAACCACATCTGTATCTGGCTGGCACAAGACCAAGGTAAACAAAGACATTCCTTTCAGGCAAGACATCCCGAAGGCCTAAAGCTCACCTCCCAGAAGCCAAGGGCAAAGGCCAGAGCTCTTTTGGGGCAATGTTCAATGGCTTACTACATACTCTGGGGCTGGGAACTGTAAACATGAGCTCATAGTTTCATCCAAAAAATATGCTACATTCTACAGACACACTGATAGAAGCTCAAAGGAGAATGTTGACAGCAGATGCCAGTGGCTTCCTGGTAACAGCACCCCAGTTTTCCTTTGGGAGAGCCCCCACCTCCTGAACCAGCCCATGCAGATCAGGAAATGCAAAGCCCAGACCCCAACAAGGCCCAGCATGGGCTCAGAACCAGCCAGTCAGCATATCTGTCCTCCCAACTCCCATCCACAATAATTCATGGGGCAGCTGACCAAAGCCACACAGTGATATAAATCTTCTTGCCAGGTGCTAGGATGAGTCCTGGGGATGCCCAGCAGCCACCCTGCTACCCCGGAGGAGAGCCTGCCTGAAAATGAAGGAACCCAGGGAAAGAGAGAGCCACAGTACGAACATCTAGGGATATCCCTTGAGCACCTAGACCCAGCTCTGCTATAACACAGGCTTACTGGCATCTTTTCAGTTACAAAAACCAATAAATAATAATAATTATTATTATAGGATACTTATTAATAATAATTATAGGATAATAATAATTATTATAGGATGATTATTATTATTTTGCCTGGGTCGGTTAGAGTCAGGTCATTTTCAGTCCTTTATCCCTGCCCAATACCAAAACTCACCCCGATTTTCCCCCAATTTCCATGTGTCTCCTGCACTTTCCCACGAATTGTCCAACTCAAATGTAAAGGGGTCTGCATAGGGCTCCAGGTCACCATCCTCCGCTTGGAGGAGGAGGGTCTCATTCAGTGCAGACTCACAGACTTCCACATATCGAGAATGGGGATGGAGAGCGGGGGCGTTGTCGTTGACGTCGGACAGGAAAAGCATCAGGGTCCCCGTCCCAGTCTGTGGCGGGAGGCCTGGAAATGGGGGAGTTCCAGGAAGGATTGCTTGTTAATTAAAGAGCCTGCTGGATGCACACAAACCCCTGGAGAACGAGCAGTATCATCCCCCGAGGAAAGGAGTCATTGTGCTGAAACCATTTCCCTTTGAAGGTCCTAGGCTTTCCTCTAGGTGCTTGCTCTGTTCTCCTGCTTTTTTGAAAATTCAGAATATCTGGGAAGGGTAAGTTAACAAAACACTTGCCACCTCAAGTCATTTGTAGAACCAGGTAGAATATGGAATCATTCGTTTTTCCCGGTGTGAGCCATGCCAGGTGTAAAGAAGGGGGTGGGGCAGGAGTGAAATGGGTGTGACGTGGTGGAGATGTTCGGCCTCTTGGCTGTGTCCACGTCAGAATCCAGGTTGTCACCAGGCACTACAGTCTTGCAAGATGTTCACCAGTAGGGGACACTAGGCAGTGGGTACTCTGGACCTCACCACATTGTTCCTTCAGGTCCCTGGAAGTTGGACCCCCACCTTGCTCTCTCCCCACTTAAGACTGATTAGGAACACAGATTTAACATCTTCCTAACCAACATTCTACTAGTTAGTCGCACAAATGGGACATACACCTACATTTCCCTTAAAACCTGGGCTTTAACTCACAGATTTCCTTAAACACAATTATTAAAGTTGAGAGTTGTTATTTATTCATCTCTGTGTTTTGGCAGGTTTCAAAGTCCAGCCTTGGGAGATCATAGAGAAAAGTGGTGTATCGTGCTCAGAGCGCTGCTCACCCTGGTTTATGACAAATTTGTCCCACGCAATCATGTTCACCAGAGCCGATAAGCCATTCCAAGTACAGGGAAACTGTGCTAAATTTTTATCACACACCGCCAGCTTTGAGGAAGAGCTAGAGTTGTTTTATGGAGGGATGAAACAGACACTGGGTCTGATGGCAGCTTCCTCATTGGCTCAATCGTCTCTTCTGAATGAATACCGCCTCTCTTCCCATGGCACTGGTCCTTGGTTTGCCATTTCAAAAATTATCGTGAAAAAATAGTTGCCAGGAGGGATGCATAGTGCTGAAAAGGTTTATTTTATGTATTTTTCCCAGTTGTGCTGACTCTCACTAGTGTTATTTTCCCTCAGGAAACAAGGAAACACACTCCTCCCCCCCAATTTTGGGTAAACACTTACCATCATCAACAGCATGCGCGATGATTATGTAAAAGCTATCATTTACATAAGGGGATTCTCGGTCAATTTGCTGCCTGGTGGTCACTGTTCCTGAGAGTTCATCTATGGTCACCCAATTTGCCAGATCATAAGCCAGTTTATATCTTGTAGAAGGAAACACATGCAATTTTTAAAATTAAAATTTACATCAAAAGGCAAATCAAAATACATCATAGCAGACACAGATCCTATCACAAGTAGTATGGGAAATTGTAAGTGGAATCATATGGAATTTGTCTTTTTGTGACTGACATATTTCACTTAGCATAATGTCTGCAGGTTCATCCACGTTATAGCATACTGAAGAATATCCTTGGTTTTTAAGGCTGAATAACATTCTGTTACGTATATATACCATGTTGTGCTTATCCGCTCATCCTTCAGTGGACACTTGGGTTGCTTTGTCATTTTAGTTATCATGAACAATGCAGCTTTGAACGTGGGTGTACAAATACGAGATCCTGCTTTCAATTCTTTGCATAGATATCCAGCAGTGGAACACTATGGATCATATGGTGCTCTACTTTGAATTTTTTTGAGGAACCATCATCCTGTTTCCCTCAGTGGCTGCACCAACTTATATTCCCACCAACCACGCACAAAGGTTCCAGTTCCTCCACATCCTTGCCAACACTTGTTTTCTGGTTTTTTGATAGTTGCCATCCTTATAGGTGTGAGGTGTAGTTTTGATTTGCATTTCCCTGATGATTAGGAATGTTGCGTATCTTTCATGTGCTGATTGGCCATTTGTGTATCTCTTTTGGAGAAATGTCTGTTCAAGTCCTATATCTGCTTTTGGATCAGGTTGTTTGTATTTTTCTGATGTTGTGTCTTAGGAGTTCTCTATATATTCTGGAATTAGTCCCTTATCAGTTATAGGACTTGCAAATATTCTCTCCCATCCTGTGGGTCACCTTTGTACTCTGTGAATAGTGTCTTTTCATGCACAAAATGTTTTGATTTTCATGAGGTCCAATTTGACTATTTTCTCGTTTGTTATCTGCGTCTTTGGTGTCACATCCAAGAAATCATTGCCAAATCCAGTGTCATGATGCTTTTGTCCTACACTTTCTTCAAAGAGTTTTATTGTTTTTGGTCTTACATGTAGGTCCTGATCCATTTCTAGTTAATTTTTGCATATAGTGTCAGGTGACCTGTTTGCACATTCAGATCTCCAAGTGAGTCTCCTGTAGAGGGCATGGACCATGTGTTTTATACATTCTGCCAGTCTCTGTCTTTTGATTAAAGAGTTTAATCCATTTATGTATGAAGTAATTCTGACAGTAAGTCCTTCATCAGCCTTCTCCTTCCTTGTTAGGTTTTCTGTCTCCTTATTGGCATTTCCATTTTGTTCACACACTGTTTCTGGTCTTCCTCCACATCCTCCTTTAGGTCTTGGAGCATTTGTAAGACTGTTGTTGGGAAAGACTTCATCTAACCGATCTGCCATCAGGTATTTTTCAGGGGCAGTTTCTGTTGATCTATTGTTTTGAATGGGCCTCACTTTCCTGTTTCTTTGTATGCCTTGTGATTTTCTTCTTGAACGCTGGGCATTTGGATCTAACCATGCGGGAACACTGGAGATCAGATTCTCCCCCTTCCCAGGGTTTTCTGTTTTTCCTTATTGTTTCTGTTTTTGTTTTTTATTTTTGTTCATTTGTTGGACTGTCATGGGCTGTCTCTGTGCTGAGGATCAGCTTCTCAACTTAATGCCCTCTCAGGCCTTTCCTGACCTTTTCCCTGGGCACACCGGCCACTTTCTGATTTTCCTCCTACAGGTGGTTGTTGTGGAATTGTCCTAGCCTTTAATGTCTGGCTCCCGAAATAGGGAAAAGCAAACAATGAAGAGGGGAAAATGCAGGCACCAGTCCATCCAATCCCCGGAAGCCACTTCAGCTGGCGGGGGAGGGGGTCTGCCACATCAACGGAAGGGCAAAACCAATGGCTGCCTTCCTCTTTGGCTGCACCTCCGGGAGTGAAAGCAGCAATCAGCGAGCAGAGCACTGACCCCTGATATTTGGGGGACAGAGATTTTTTTTTTTGCCCACTCTGACTCCTGCAAACTCTGTTTGGCCATTCCAGGAACAGGTGCACAGCTGCTGGCCACCGGCCGGGGATAGGGAGCAGTTGCTGCTACTGTGCTAAGAGCCATAATTGACCAAAATTAACTGCAGTTTACCATCCAAGCCTTTCTCTGGCAGTTGCAAGCCTTCAACAGAATCCGGAGTTCCAAAACAGGTACGTGAGACAGATTCTTCCCGTGCAATTGTCTGGGTGGGGAGAGATTCCTGATGCTTCCCACTCTGCCATCTTCCTAGGGATTATGGCAACTCTATGGCAAAACACTGAGCAACGCAAGTGGACGCCCACAGGTGGATGGAAGAACACAGTGTGGTCTCTACGGACAGTGGAATATTATTCAGCCTTGAAAAGGAAGGAAGGTCTGCAACCTGCTACCACATGGATGAACCCAGAGGACGTCATGCCAAATAAGCAAAATAAGGCAGTCACAAAAAGACAAATACTGTACAATCCCACTTCTATGAAGCACCTTGAGTAATCAAATTCACAGAGACAGAAAGTAGCGTGGTGGTTGCCAGTCGGAAGGAAGAGAAATGGGGATCTTCTTTCATGGGGACAGACTTTCAGTTTTATAAGATCGAAAAGTTCTGGAGATGGACAGTGGGGATGAATGTGCAACAACATGAATATACTTAATGCCCCTGAACTGAACACTTAAAAATGGTTAAAATGGTAAACTTTGTGTTAGATATATTTTACCACAATTAAATTTAAAAAACCCCACTTCTGTTGCCCAGAAGCCAGAGGGCTGCCGGTTTACAACTTTTAGTAAAAAGGGACATAGAAACACATAACAAATTATTTTAATATAAGAAAAACGGTATAAAAGCGATGTGTGCTAAGTGCAAGGGGAAAAGAGCAGGTGTGCTTCCCCGGGGGGAGGGGGTCAGAGGCAGCTCTGGAAGGAAGAAGGCACTGAACGTGGGCCAGCGGGCCTTGTCCTGGTGGCTTCTGGTATTTTCATAACTGAGCTGGAGTCAACCTCACCTGCCCGCCAAAGGGCAGGTTTCCACCAGGAACGCCCACGGGTAGGGGGCTGGTTCTGTTTAAATGACCACACTCCCCGTTCCTCTCTTCTCACCTTATCCGGCCGGCAGCTCTGTCTGGATCTGTAGCATTGAAAATTCCCAGCTGAATTCCAGGCCTGGCACCGTCGACCTCACTGACGACAAAGCTCCTGGGGTGAAAGGCTGGTGGGTCATTGACGTCCATCACCTGCACACTCACAGTGGTGCTCACCACCGCCCACCGGGGCCCCTGGACCTGACCCCCCTCACAGAGGAAGAGCGGCTCCTCGTTCTCCACGGTGATGACAAGGCTTCGTACAGGGTGAGTTTCATAATCCAAGGGCTGCGAGTCCCAGAGAGAGGGTTTCATGAGCACCTGCTGCTTCTCTGGCTGGAGAAAGCTCAGTATGTGATCACGCGCACCCAGAGTGCATGGCTTTTGCAATTCATTTATTATTTACACCATTTTTGGTAATGACCAAAAGACAGTGGCCAGCCCATTTTCAAATCACTTACGGAGTTCTGGTTTGTTTTTTCTTCCCTCCCCCTCTCCTGGTTGAAAAGAGCCACCATCCATCAGACAGTAATGAAAAATGTAACAAAAACCATAACCTAATGAAACATTAATGTGGCAACTCTGCTGCAAAAAAAACCAGGGGAGCTTAAGGAAATACAGAAATTAATGATCACAGTTACTCAGGGTGCAAAGTGGGCAGTGACTTAAAATGACTGAAAAGCTAGGAATATTTGAGATATTCAATCCCAGGCATCTGGCATGGAGTACCCCAGAGCCTTGCTGTTCACAGCATGGTTGGGGCCCACGGGCATCACCCGGTACTTTGTTCCTCTGATAGGCAGGAGCCCAGGCCCCATCCCAGACCTTCCAACCCAGGCCTTTCAACCTGATCCCCACATTGACTCGCCAGCATGGCACCAGGACACTGGTTACTCCAGGGTCTAGCTGAGAGCAATTAAGACTAAAAACAATGGAGTCAGACCACCTCAGTCAGAACCACTCCGGCTGTGTGACTTCATGTAAACGACCCAACCTATCTGGGCCTTGTTCCTTATCAGTGAAAGGAGAAAATAATACTTTTCTGCAGGGCCAGCTCCTCATTAGGCACAGCAGGCGAAGTGCCAGGGGCCCACAAGACTTTTAGGGGTCCATGCATACCTTCTAATGTCTTTTAAACTCAGAAGGAAAAAAATGAACTTTCAGGATTAGAGAAAATGTCTGAAATATTTTATCACATCAGAAAAAAAAATAAACATTTTAGGACCTATATAAATCTATTTTGTCTCAAACAGAAAAAATTAAATTTTGAAGAACTTGGCACATTGTCAAAAGTAATTTTCAGTATTGATATTATTTTGATGGGAGGTTCCACAAAGGCAAAAGGGCCAAGGGCCTGTGGCAGCCGGCACTCATGACACAGCCTGCCCCTCACTGGGGGCCACTGGGACACACAGCACGCCACACCTCACGGGCGTGGCACAGCGGGCACTCCCCGACGCCAGCTGCCATGTCCCTATCGGGACTCCTGCGGAGAGGGGCCCCAACCCTGCAGCCACCTGGCAGGTGTGCCTTCCCCGATAGCTTTACCTTGATCACATTTAAAATCCCTTCATTGGTCTCAGGGTCAGTCAGAATGTCAAAATGTCCCTCTTCGTCGCCATTCAGTATGTGAAATTTTACTCTCCAAGCTGATGTAAATGGCAAGTCACCATCTTGGACCAGGAGATGCAACACGCTCTGGCTTGTGCAGCCTTCAGAAATCTGAATCCTGTACTGGGAGAGGCAATCATCATGTCCACACCATGGGGATAAAGACACACAATTGAAAAAGAAAGCAAGAAAGAAAATGTAAGTCCTTAGCACAAGAACATGGATATATGCTATTTAACTTGACCTCAAATGATCTGAAGCTCTGCCTGACCCATCACAACAAGCATCTATTCCTTCTCCCTGTGACTTGTGTCTACAGCCGAATAACTTTAAAAGTCCTCTTAAATCCAACTCGCACTATTTTTCTAAGAATCTTTAAAATAATAATGCACACCCTAGTTTATGCTGCTAAAAAAACCTAACTCTTCTAAAATAGAACTCTTATAGTGACTTAGATTAAGACAATCATTTTTCTAACACATATAGATCTTTAGCTTGTTATTCAGTGCTTTTGGCAACAAGATAATTTCTCTTTGACAAGTACATGGAAACAGGGTTTATTTTCCCCACCCTTAGTTTTGAGAGCAGAGCTTTTTACTAAGCCAGAGAAAGATTTCAAAACAAGGTTCAATATATTTCAGTTATTCTGTACTGTTTGGTGAGGTGTTTTCATTTGAAAACACTTCGGCTTTTCTCTATATAATTTTTTTTAAGATTTTTTTGAGTAGGCTCCACGCCCAGCATGGAGCCCAACGTGGGGCTTGAACTCACAACCCTGAGATCAAGACATGAGCAGAGATTACGAGTCAGACACAACCAACTGAGCCACCCATGCACCCCTTGTCTATACAATTTTTTAAATTTTTTTCAAACAATACTTTTTGAAAATAATTGTTTGTAGCATTTATTAATATTCAACAAAGGCTCCAATGTGCCAGATTTTGTCTTAGGTGCTGTGAACAGGATGGCCAAAACTCCATCCCCAGGGAGCAGATGATTAAGAGTGTGTGTGTGTGTGTGTGTGTGTGTGTGTGTGTGTGTGTTGGATAGGGACAGGAAGGAGGGGGTGGATGCTGTGTGGGGGATTGAACTTGGTCATCGGGAAAGGTCTCACTGAGAGAGGTCAGGAGAAAGAAGTAAAATAGATATTTTTCTTTTAAAAAATGCATATGAGAGAGCAAAAAATATAAAATAGGAAACAAATCCTGAGTGTTTTTAGCAATCTTGCATATCTCAAGTGGTGTGGCATTTCCAAATGATCTGGAATGTGGGTTTCAGTGCTTTCTTCAAGCATGTGGATTGGTAGCATTTGAAATCCCGTGTGGAACCCTGTATATAAATCAGGTGATCTGAGAAAGGCTCAGCCAGAGCCCACCTGCTCATCTTCCCTATTCTAGAACTCCAGATGTTGTGAAAAAGCTCAGGTCTAGATCTCACCCGGGGGCGAACCTGCCCCCCAGTGGACATTGGGCAATGTCTGCAGACATTTTTGGCTGTCACGCCTGGGAGGTGCCCTGGTGTCTAGTGGGCGGAGGTCAGGGATGCTGCTAAACATCCTACGGTGCACTGGGCGGCCTCCCCTGGTCCTACAACAACGAATTTCCCATCCCCCGTCAATAGTGTGGAACTGAGAAACCTCCATGTAGAGTGAGCATGGATTCTGTATCTTCCCTGTGCCTCGGCTTCCTCGTCTGTGAGAGAGAAATCATGTGCGAGTCCCAGCACCTCAAAATGAAAGCGTGCACGTGAAAGCTCTGAGCACAGTTTCTGGCACAAAATAGTAAAGAAACGTAAGCTCATAAGTCTATTATTAAATGATTCTATATCAGGATGGTTGATGTCTTCATCTAGTTTAAGTGATCTTGGAGAATGACACGTATCTTGGGTGTTATGGAGAATTCCCTCAGCAAAACTGAGCCTAGAACTTGGGGCCATTTATGCAGGGCCATGGCGTCTGAGGAGGCCCAGGTGTCTTACATTCTCCTGGGTAAACGTGGGCCTGTGGTTGTTGCCTTCTTGCACGTTCACATGAACCATGGCCGTGGATGTCAAGGGAGGTTCTCCCAAATCCTTCACTCCAACTAGTAGTGTAAACCACGGAGCAGTCTAGGTGGGAAGGAAAAGAACAGTCAAGCCCTTCAAATACAGCAAAGGGAAATATTAATAAAGTAATAATCCATTATAGCAACTTCAATAGCAAGTCCAGCCACAGAGGGTTTTCCACTACAAACATAAATCCTAAGTCTGGGGCTCCAAGATAGAGAACACATTTCAGTTTTTAAAAATAATAAAATCCACATAACCTCATAATCTAAGCATCCTGAGAGTTGTATTTCTCCACTAATACGGTCAATCTGGAAGCCACTTTCTTTCAGTGACGGTGTTTGAGAAATAAGGAAATAAAGGACTTGAGAATTTGGAGTATTTTCTTCATCCAAATCAACTGTTAACATCTGGAAAATGGGTTGACCTGGAAAGAATTGTTTTAACAGTTACTATTGACCAAAAGCAGCATATCAAACCAATAGAGTGATGATACTTTGCTAAATGACATGAAGGCATCCACCAGAATGGACCGAATATTTAAATATAAAATCAAACTATAGACACACTATAAAAACTAAAAAGGGATATTTAAATAGTCACAAGAACTTTCTTTTTTTTTAAGATTTTATTTACTTGAGAGAGAGAGAGAGAGAAAGAGTATACATAGGGGGAGAGGGAGAAGCAGGCTCCCCGCTGAGCAGGGAGCCGGACGCAGGGCTCGATCCCAAGACCCTGAGATCATGACCTGAACCAAAGGCAGACGCTTAACTGAATAGGCCACCCAGGCGCCCCTTAATAATCACAAGAACTTTCTAATCACAATTGCAAATGCAGAAGACATAAAGGAGAGAATTGATAGATCAGACAGATTTTTAAAGGTGTGCCAAGAAGAACTATATAGACAAAATTTTAAAAGAAATGATAAACCAGGAAAACATTTAAAATATATATGGCAGACATAAACATTCTTAATACAGAATGAGAAGGTTAAAATCAAGAAGAAAAATGACAAGCACAGGAACAGAAATGGACCAAGAAAGGAACAAGTATCTGGTACACAGAAATGGACAAGAAACCTATCAACATACGTCAGCACTTAATAATCAAAGATGAACCCCATGCCAGGCCCCCCAGATGTTGCCGGTAGGTGAGTAAAGCGGAACACTTAAATTGTGTGGGCAGTCAGAACCAGCCATTCTGCTCTTCTAAATGATGCCAAGTAAATAATGCTTCAGTGGACACAGATTTAGCTCAATATGTTCACTGAAGCATATTTTGTGAAGATAACAAAAAGTGGGCATGGCACATAAATGTCTAACAATAGGAGATTAAGAAGCCTTGAAGCACATCCATGAAATAAAATATTACACAATAGGATGCTGAAGGAGAACACTTTTGGGTTACAAACAGTAAATTTGCCGTTTTAGAAAAGAAAATTCATAAATATACACATATGAAAAAGCACACCCATACATTTGTAAATATTTATTATATACCCATATATATTTTGCACTATGATAAAGATGAAAAATGCATTTGTAATTATATATAAAATCAGGGAATATATATACACATAGATAAATATACAGTGTGTGTACACGCACACACATACAAAATTGGAAGAAAAATACTGAAAGAATATAAACTAAAACATTAATGGTACTTATCTCTAATTGGAAGTATTAAATAAGCTTTCTAGTTCAGTCTTAATGTCTTGGAATTTTCCAAATTTTCTAAAGACTATTTTGTGAAATAAATAATGTTTTTCTGTTATTAAAATAGATGCACATTCTAGTGAAAGTGGTTTGGATTTAAAGACACAGAATCTATAGCTCAGAAACTTTAGATGTCATCTCGTTGCCATTTTACAGGTGAGAAATTTACAGAGATATTCAGGAAGGCACTGTTCAGCTCTGCCTTTCTCCCTCAGTGCATCTGACCTATTTTAGATTGGTCTTTACATATCAGCTCTTGCCACAGACACAATTTCCGCCTCATTTTATTGTCAATACAAAACGATACTTACAGACCTCCAAGCATTCTGCTCAAAACCAGAGCCTGCCACCTTCGGGATGAGAAGAGTAAAATTTCTCCCTAAAGACAACGAGGATCAGGCACCGCAACATCGAAGCAGATGGACCAGAGAGGACCAGAGGGGAGAGGAAGCCCCCGCACCCCCGCCGCACGCACCTGCAGGGTGGTTCTCCTTCACACTGATGTTGAATTCCTTCTCAGGGAACTGGGGTGCGTGGTCGTTCACATCGCCGATCCTAATGTTGAAAATCAAGGAATCATCCATGACCTTTCTTGTTAAGCGATCTACAACATCAAAATAAACCTAGGAAGCAGAGAACTGTGTTAATGTTGCACGTTCATTTACTTGATGTCATGTTATATGTTCATGTCATCACACGGTTTGCATCCTCTCCTGCATTAGCCAAAAAGTTTCTGAGGGCAGGGATCTCATCGCTGTCCTTCACCTCGTGACCCCAGGGACTGAGCACAGTGCTGGCACAGACGAGGCACTCAGTAAACATTCGTTATGATCAGGTTCTAATCTCAGTTTCTCTACCAGGGTAAAACATAGCCAGGTTGCTCAGGAGCCTCAGTTTCTGCTGTTGGTGCTGTCGTGAGAAATACAGGTGCTAACCAACACTCCTGAGACGCTGCAGAGGGCAGACCCTTGAACGTTTTAGGGAAAGGAAATGCTCAAAGTAACTAGCCCAGCTGTTGCCATGTCGTGGGTTCTGCAGTGGTTAGGGATGTCACTTCTGTGTTTGAAGAAGGAGGGTTCGCTCATCTCAAACATGCAGCGGGAAGTCTTTCCTCTCAAAAGGTCTCAAAGCAATACTTTAGGCTTCTTGCTTTAGTCTCTTAAGAACTTTAAACAAAGGAGCAAATCGGGGCGCCTGGGTGGCTCAGTCGGTTAGACATCGGACTCTTGATTTCAGGTTAGGACACAATCTCAGGGTCATGGGATCCAGCCCTGTGTGGGGCTCTGCTCAGCTGGGACAGAAGGAGTTCAGAGTCCCAGAAAAAGGAGTGGGAAGGGGTGACATCGCCCGGAGGAGCTCTTCGCTCTGGAAACGGTGCTTTCTCAAGGGTTGTTTGCTTGCAGGTACAGAGCCCTGCTGGGGGACACTGAGCAAGCACGGGGTTTATTCCAGGAGAAGCAGCTTCAGTGAGGCCCAGGACCGAGCTCCTACATAGATCACCTCCTTCCTGCCTCACAGAAGCCTTAGAGGGAGGCATTCTTGGTGCCCTACTGTGGACCACGGAGAGGTTCCATGGCTGTCCACTCTCAGCGCAGCCCAGATTCAAGTCCAAGTAGATGTAGACTTGACTACACCATCACTCCCCTCCACAGCTACCCAGAGCCCACAGCAGGCAGCTTCACCAGCCAGGGGTCTTAGCACCTTGCCAGTTTCAGGCAGAAATCTCTCCTTTCCCCAGAGCCCACAAGAGCTCTGCTGCACCCACCTCCCTGGGCCTCTTTCCTGCAGACTTGTTGGCACCCACTCATCAGCCTCTGCCACGGTGGTCCCGCCAGCTGTCCTCAGTGGTGGCCTGGGCCCCAGGCTCTCCGGGTTCATCTGTCTCCTCTCCCCTCAGGACCACTGCACTGGTCTGCTCCCGGGAGTCCAACATACATTTTTTTTTAAATTTCTGTTCAAGCAAATTGGCTTTCTCCCACACCATTTCCACATGCTCTTCTATAATTTATGACTATGCGGGCATCTCTACTCCCTAATCCCACGGACTTCTGGCCCCAACACAGTGCCAACTGTAATCCTTCCACTTAAAAATAAGAACCCCATGTATGTTTTATGTTTATTATGTTATATTCCATTTATTATCCTAAAAGCTACATCAGAGATCATCAGTTCTGTTAGATGCCTGAGAGGCGTAGTGCTGTTTATTCTTTGGCGAGATGCTAAGAATTTCCGGGGACTCAGAACTGCAATGGAGAAAAGAAATGTCATGGATATTTTCTGCACTTGGAAAGGATTTTCAACCTTTGTTATAGCCTTAAGATTTAGATCCTTGGGTGACACACCACAGTGTGGTGACATGATGGAGGGGCATATGACCACTGAAATGGCACGTGCAGGATATGTACTCTTAGTCACACGGGAATACTTTAAATGCCAAACACGCAAGACAAAGTCACTTGTATGCATAGGTTTCAAGTAGGCAAAGATGAGTGCATTGGCATAAAGATCCACAAATGATGATTTTGAGGAATATAAAAGAATATTAAAGAATGACTTGGGTGCCTGCGTGGCTCAGTCATTAAGCATCTGCCTTTGGCTCAGGTCATGGTCCCAGGGTCCTGGGATCGAGTCCTACATTGGGCTCCCTGCTCAGCAGGAAGCCTGCTTCTCCCTCTCCAATTCCCCTGCTATGTTCCCCGTCTCGCTGTGTCTCTCTCTGTCAAATAAATAAATAAAATCTTTTTAAAAAAAAAAAGAATGACTTTCCTGAGTGTATTTGTATCCGATGAAATTGAGCATATTTTAATATAAACAGATGAGACTCCTACACAGAAAAAGTCAGACTTTTCCCCTTTCCAGCTGTGTTTTAAATCTTCCGGCAATTCTCAGCTGGTGACACTGCATTCTTTGCAGGCTTACGGAATTAACAAGAAGTCAGCCCTCCCCACCCCACCCCCACCTCCCAAACACAAGTTTTTATATGTTTTGGCTAATTTTCGTGACTCCTTCACTATTCCCCAAGAACACAGCAGTGGTACTGGGAATGCCTTTTGGCCAGCCCTTGGGCTGACTTCATTTCTAATACATCCTGGCTTTATGCACAGCCAAAACCCGGTAGCAAACACCCTTCTGCAGAAGCAGGAGGCTGAACCAGAAGGCCCCGGCCTGTGTGGTGTTTCTGTGACTCCTTCTTAGCCCACTTTTCACAGCTGGTAATCCCTCTCATCAGCCTGTTTCTTGTCTTCCTAGCAAGTATGGTAACCCCGGCTTGCTAGTTTCCTCTATCTGCTGCAACACCTGGGTGCCTTACAACAAAATGTGTTCTCTCACGCTTTGGGAAGCTACAACAGGCTTGGTTTCCTCTGGAGACTCTGAGCCTCTCCTCCAGCTGCTGGGGGGCTGCCAGCAATCGTGGTGTCCCCCGCCTACAGATGCATCACCCCCGTCTCTGTCTCCAGCCTTCTCCCCTCTGTCCTCTGTGTCCAAATCCTCCTCCCTTTATAAGGATGCCAGTCGCCCTAATCCAGTATGACCTCACCTTAATTTGATGACATCTACAAAGACCCTATATCCCAATAAGGTCATATTCACAGGTACCAGGGGTAGGACTTGAACCCATCTTTTTGGAAGGCACAAGTCAACCCACAACACCCTGGAAGCAGAGACTACATTCTGCCATGCTCATTCATTCATGGAACATAATTGACTGAAAACCTACAATGCGCAGAGCCCTATTCCTGACTCGGGGGAAATGCGTTCCACTGGCGAGATTGACCACCCACAGAGAACCAAACACGTTTCAGGCATACAGTTCAGGTGGTGAGAAGTAATAAGGAGACAGTAAACCAGGATCATGAGACAGAGAGCCACCGGTGGGGGCACGCCTCCAAATCCCCACCCTGTGTCTTCCCTCGTGGAAGTTCCCAGTCAAATGAGGGGCCAGCTAGCGAGTGTTTTGGTGTAAAACGGCGGCTGTGATAACAGTTGTGGGGATCAGATCATGGGCTTGAGCTCACCCAGCAGGGCCAAACACAAGGTTTGGAAATCCTGACGGAGTAGGACCCATGGGGATGCCACTCATGCTCCCACAGTTTTCCCGCTTGCTCTAACTGTTCCCTGGGACCTCTGTGTGACATGCCAAGCTTTCCCACTTGGGCCTCATGTGTCAGAAAACAGTCTCATGGGTTTGGCTTAGGCATTATCAGCTTCCAGCAAAAAGTCCCATATTAAACCTCGTGAAAGCCAACCCTTGAAATGTCAGTGAAGTTGTTAAAAAGCAAACAACAGCAGGGGCGCCTGGGTGGCTCAGATGGTTAAGTGTCTGCCTTTGGCTCAGGTCATGATCTCAGGGTCCTGGGATCGAGCCCCGCATCGGGCTCCCTCCTCAGTGGGAAGCCTGTTTCTCTCTCTCTCCCTCTACTGCTCCCCGCTGCTTGTACTCTCTCACGTTCTCTGTCGAATAAATAAATAAAATCTTAAAAAAAAAAAGGCAAACAACAGCAACCAAACAACAACAACAAAACAAAGACCACAAGCACGAAATGTTTTGCTCTGTCCTTGCACAAGTCACGCCCACTACTATCTGTCCTGGACCCTCTGGACCCTCTGCACTCAGCACATGGCAGCCGAGGGCCAGCGCAGCACCCTCTCCTGGGAGCTGGCTGGAGATGCAGAGTCTCGGGCTCCACCCTGACTTACAGAAACAAATCTGCATTTTTACAAGATCCCTTGGTGATCTGTTTGCTCACTCAAGATTTAGCAGGGCTGCCCAGGGTCACCCTCAGATCACTCTATGTTCCTTCTATCTAATAGACATTGCACATTTACTAGATGAGGCAAGGGTTTATGTGAATATAGTGAAGACCTGCAGAGTCATCTCTACATGACTTCTGGAGTTTGGGGAGAATTTCTCCCTGCTTAAAAACTAGAGATTCAGAGCCTATCAATAAGTTAAGGACGGGCGCCTGGGTGGCTCAGTTGGTTAAGCGACTGCCTTCGGCTCAGGTCATGATCCTGGAGTCCCGGGATCGAGTCCCACATCGGGCTTCCTGCTCAGCAGGGAGTCTGCTTCTCCCTCTGACCCTCTTCCCTCTCATGCTTTCTCTCTCTCTCTCAAATAAATAAATAAAATATTTAAAAAAATAAGGACGTCCATTTTATTATGTATATAAGTATTTTGAGGTCATTAGAGAAAAGGTATATAAATTACTTCTTTGAGGTGTTCTTTCCCACCCTGAAGAAGTTAATGTACCACCAAGCAGGCCCGAGAACCAGCTCAGTTCCCAGCAGAAGTCAAAACAACAAAGGCTATATAGCATCCTGAGCATCCCCTATAAGGTGAGGCTGGTAGCCTAATACACCACCATGGCTTAGGCATTTTACTTTATCGCTTTCTTTCCTGGTTTTGAACCTGGATTTCAAATTCAGAGTAGACCATGGTGTTGGGGTTTAGGAGATCCTAAAGAACACAGGGAGTCACAAGAACAAACTGACACCGGGTATGTAATTGCTTGTTCATCAGGTGTTAGGCAATTGAGGGGTCTGCTTATAGCTTCTGTCCACACATTTCAACTGTGACTCAAAACCAAATTAGGCCATTTTATAAACATTCTATAGCCCTACCCCCAAATGCTTTCGGATATCCTGATGGTGCTGGGAATCCGGTCATTAGAAGGAAGATCTGTAGTGGCTCACATACCTCATCACAGTGTCCAGAACTTTAAAAGAACATTACAAAATTAGCCTCCCTGCCCATGCATGCTTTTAAAGCTTGCTACAGTGTATAATGTGCAGTCTCCCATGACATGGCATGTGGGCAGCTTAACTAATGCTTGCTGAATACAATAGTCCCGCAACAGCTTTACAATAAATCCAAGCTGAGAGTATATCAAATGTTAGGTACCATAAAAGATGGTGTTGTCTCTCGATCGACAGGGCGGTGAACATACACTCGTCCGTTCCTGTGATCTACAGAAAACAAACCAATCTCCGGATATTCATCCACACCGGGTCCACTGATTAAATATATTAATGACATGTTATGAGACATATCATTGAACAGCTGCAAGGGAAAAAACAAAGGGGGGGGAAGAATGAGAATAAACCACAAGGCACGCCAAATATCAAGGCTAGGATTCAAAGACATTTTTAAAGCACCACACCTCACAATCGCTCATCTGAGGGTTTGTCCAAAAGAAACAGAGAGACAGGCAAAGAGGTGGGAATGACGTTTGTCACAGTGAACAAGTGGGAAGAATATGCACATGTCCTTCCTAAGGGAAAGACTCCTAGCGCAGTACCCCCTTCATGGGGCAAGGGCTCCCAGTCTTTAGGACTTACACGCTCTGCGCCAGAAAGGGGGCCGAGCCTCACTGGTAAACCAGAAAGGCAACTTGCAGAACGATATGTGTAATGTGATCCCATTTTGTCAATATGGACTCACCTTGGTGAGACTATAGAGAAATACCTGGAAGAGTACATACCGATGTGTTAATAGGGATGATCCCTTCAGGGAGAGAGGAGGAACACTCGCGAGGCTGACATTTAGAAAGGGCTTAGAGTGAGCCAGCTGACTACGTGCCTGACTTGTCTTAGCCTATTTAATCTTTAAAACGACCCTATAATGTAGGTACTGTCGTTGACAGCACCGCGTGGTGGGGAAACAGCAAGGATATGGGACTCCCGCAGCAAGGGTACGTTGCGTCTGCGGTAGGAGCCCACCGTGTCCCCCAGACTCTCAGGAGTAGATCGTTTCAACCACTGAGCCTTGAAAACTTTCTGTATTTTTTTTATAGTAGGCATCTACTATTTTTATAAACACTGCAAAAATATAAATTAATTTTTTTGTCCAGAAATCGTTGGATGTCAATGCTGTAGGGATCTAGTCACTCAGCATGTAATTCACAGGTCCATTGGGTCAGGAGTGTCATGGAAAGAATGACAAGGGCCACGTGCAAAAATTCCAGCATCCCAACATGGTCACGTGATAGCTTCGACCTCAGAGGGAGGGAGACGACAAGGAGTCGGGGGACTGTGGGAAACTCAAGCCCCATCCAGTTGTTGCCATGTGGGAACATAGGCTCCCTGTGGGCAGATCTTCCAACTTTCAGAAAAGCCGCTAGAAGTACAGAATTTCTACTACAATCTTCCTGTCGTTTCCATCTCCTTACGGTAAAATACACACAATGTAAAGTTTACTACCTTCATCATTTTTAAGTGTGCGTTCAGGCGGGACTAAGCACACGCACACTGTTGTGTGGCCGCCACCACCATCCGTGACCAGAGCTCTTGTCATCTTACCAAACTGATGCTCTGTCCCCCTCACACAATAAGCCCTCATGACCTCCTCCCTGGCAGCCCTGGCAGCCCAGCTTTGCTTTCTATTTATTTATTTTTTTAATCTCCCTTTTGCCCCCACCTCCCAGTCTCTGGTAACCACCATCTCCTTATTTTTAAATAATACATTTGCATGGGCCAAATAAAGCAGGCTTTGTCCCAGGGGACTGATGTTCTCGGCACACGCTCACATGAAGTGACTTGCCCGAAGCCCCCCAGTCAGGTAGAGGTAGAGTGGGTTCTAGAACCCAGGACAGCATTCCTCTTTCCACTGCACGCCCTGGCCTCCCAAGCACGTAGCCCTTCAAGACTCGGTCCTCCTGCCATACGGGGCGTGCCTAGTCAGAGAGGGTGGCAGGGGCTTTCCTCACCTCACCAACAAGTTTGGGAAAGGGTCCTTGATCTTCCTCCTCCAGTTCCAGGGTGGTAATAACCCATCTTCTCTTGGATCGCCGTAGGGGCCGGTGGCTCTCTCCCTGAAATTATAGCGACAACCAATGAGGATAATGGTGACATCGATGTAGCAGGCACGGATGGGCACTTGATTGGCATTATATCCCCTGTCCTCATGACAGCCTCCAATGCTTAGATATTAAAAGTGCCTGTTCTCCTGACAACTGTAGAGGTGTTTCTAGACTTTGGGACATGGGCAACCTACTGATTTTACACGGATCCTGAGATCTTTAGGGGCTATGCAGACATAACATTAAAGAGGATTGCCTACTGTGTGCCAACACCTGTGCTATGGCAGACACGCACACAGTTGCTGAGTGAATGAGAAGGTTACTCCCTCCTGTTTCCCTCTGTCTTTCTAAAATAGTCAATGAGAACGTCTCCATTCAGTGCCGATAGGTCTTTAATGCCTCTTCATCTACTACTTTCACTTTTAACAGGAAGAGACTCAGACCCAGACATAGGCTCAAATATTTGTCAGGCGAGAGACCAGAGATAGACAGTTTAACCATCTATTTATTACAAGCAAAGCTGCTTTCTAGCCACGGTAATTTTTATTCACAAACATGTAAGCCTTTTCAAAAATTATAGTTGACTCTTGAACTATGCGAGGTTGGGGCACTGCCCCCTGGGGTAGCCAAAAATCCCTGTATAACCTTTGACTTCTCCAAAACTTAACTGCTAACAGCCTATTTTTCACTGGAAGCCTTAGTGATAACATGAACAGTCAGTTAACACATACTTTGTATGTTCTGTGTATTATATACCATATTCGTAGTGTAAAGTCAGCTAGAGAAAAGACAATGTCATTAAGAAAATCATAAGAGGGGGGCGGAGCAAGATGGCGGAGAAGCAGGAGACCTGGATTTCGTCTGGTCTCAGGCATTCAGCTGGATAGGGATCAAACCATTCTGAACACCTACGAACTCAACAGGAGATCAAAGAGGAGAGTAGCAACAACTCTCTGAACAGAGAAGCGACCACTTTCTGGAAGGTAGGACGTGCGGAGAAGTGAATCCGAGGCGATATTCGGGAGGATAGACGGCAGGGGAGGGGCCTCCGTCGGCCGCTTCTGGCAAGTGCTAGAGCCGCGGAGCACAAAATCGGAACATGTAGAAGTCGCCTCCGCGGAGGGACGTCGCTCCAGTGGCTAAGGGGGGGGTGGAACCCTCCCGGGACAGTGTGGTCTCAGGACCCTCGGGGTCACAGAAAGACCGGGGGTGCCCGGGTGCGGCAGAGCTCCCGGGGATCGGAGCGGGGAAGCCGGCCGCAGAGACGGAGCCGAGGCGCGGGCTCTCAGCTCGGGGTGGCCATAAACTGTGATCCGCGGCCCAGTCGGGCCACTGCTCCTCCAGCAGGGACCCAACAAGCGGCAGAGCCGGGGAGACTCCCCTTCCTCCCCCGGGAGGAGCGGCGCGGGAGCGCACCGCAGGGATCTGCTGGGTTTGGAGACTCCACACGGGGTCGGGTGCCAGAGATAGAAATGCTCGGTCACAGGCCGGGTGAGCACGGAGTGCGGCCGGAGACCGGGGACACGGGAGTGACTGCTTTTCTTCTGGGGAGCACTGAGGAGCGGGGCCCCGAGTTCTCGGCTCCTCCGGGTGGAGATTGGGAGGCCACCATTTTCACCCTGGTCCTCCAAAGCTGCACCGAGAGCATGCAGGGAACAAAAGCTCCCCAGAAGAAACCCGAGCAGCTTGCTTAGCCCGGACCGACAAGGGCGGGGCAATTCCGCCTCCGGCAAAGACATTTGGGAACCACGGCAACAGGCCCCTCCCCCGGAAGATCAGCACGAACAGCCAGCAAGCCAAGAACAAGTAGATCGATCAAGGAGAACGGGAGAACTCCAGCGCTAGGGTAATACTGCACATAGATTCATGGCTTATTTACCATGATTCATTAGTTTTTCAAAGTTAATTTTTTTAACTTTTTTTTTTATTTTTCTTTTTCCCTTTTTCAACCAACATCTTATTAATCTCTTTTTGGAAAAAATTTTTTTTTATTTTTCATTTCTAGAGTCATATTCTATCCCTTCATAGTAGATACCCTTATTTTTGGCGTATATATATATAAGTTCTCTCTTTAAAATTTTGAGATACAGTTTCTTCTAACAGATCAAAATATACCCTAAATCACTAGTGTATACTTTCTTCTAGTCTCCTGCCTGATCACTTTCTCTCCCTTTTTTTTTTTTTACTCTTCTTTCTTTTTTCAAACAACTTCTTATCTTCTCAATTCCTTTTATAAAATCTTTTATAATTTTCATCCTTAAAATCATCTTCCATCCCTTCATTGTATCAACCCTTATTTGGAACATATATGTCTTTCTTTCTGTAAAATTTTAGGAGGCACTTTCTTCTAACAGACAAAAATACACCCAAAATCTAGTGTGTGGCACTGATCTATTCATTAGCCTGATCATATTTGATCATATTCTATTTTTTTGTTTTCTTCTGTTTTTGTTTGTTTTTATCTTTTTCTTTTTTTTTCCCTTTCTTTTTTCTTTCTTTCCCTTTCTTTTTCCCTGGTTTCAGGTCTTTTCTGATTTGTTTAGGGTATATTTTCTGAGGACGTTGTTACCCTGTTAGCATTCTATTCTCTCATTCATCTATTCTCCTCTGGACAAAATGACAAGACGGAAAAAATCACCTCAGCAAAAAGAACAAGAGATAGTACCGTCTGCCAGGGACCTACTCAATACGAACATTAGTACGATGTCGGACCTAGAGTTCAGAATCATGTTATTAAAGATACTACCTGGGCTTGAAAAAAGCATGGAAGGTATTAGAGAAACCCTTTCTGGAGAAATAAAAGAACTAAAATCTAATCAAGTCAAAATCAAAAAGGCTATTGATGAGGTGCAATAAAAAATGGGGGCACTAACTGCTAGGATAAATGAGGCACAAGAGAGAATCAGCGATATAGAAGACCAAATGATGGAAAACAAAGAAGCTGAGAAAAAGATAAACAGCTACTAGATCACGAGGGCAAAATTCGAAAGATAAGCAATACGATAAGACAAAACAACATTAGAATAATTGGGATCCCAGAAGAAGAAGAAAGAGAGAGAAGGGCAGAAGGTATATTGGAGCAAATTATAGCAGAGAACTTCCCTAATGTGGGGAAGGAAACAGG